>NW_004524865.1:223006-227621 GCF_000260255.1 Octodon degus
TAGCAGGAAGCTCTCCCCACACTCACCCGACCTGGGCTAGGACCCCTGGAAGCTTTTTCTAACAAACTTTCTAATAAACTCTTAACTTCTATTGTTCTGTGAAAAAAATTTTTTTTAATTTTAAAAAAAGAAAATATGGGGGCCAGGGAGTTGGCTCAGTAGAATAAGTGCTTCCCTGGCAAGGGCAAAGGTCTGAGTTCAATCCCTGGTTCTGAAAAAAATATATACGTATAAGTTTTTTTTTCTTTTTTAGGGACCCTATTTTATCAGAAATATAACTTTCCCATAGCCTATATTAGGGGCTTATGGCTTAGCGCAGTTGTTTAATCTCCTGCTTAGTCAAACCCACTGAGATGCAGGGGACCGTGGTTCGATCCCCAGCTCCACATGCAGTGCCAGACCTGCCCTTATGGCAGCCTGAACCAGTCAAAAAAAAGACAAAATTTCTAGCTTATATTCATATATTATCATTTAGTCTAATAGTTAAGTTTGTAAGTAATGAACATATGAAAGGAAAATATGTTTGTTTTTTTCTGTTGCTATTTTTTAGGCAAATGTTTATAGTCACATGTTCATTTGTCGGGTATGCCTTTACTGTACTTTTAAATTTTTTTTTTACATTTATTTAGTGTGTGTGTGTGTGTGTGTGTGTGTGTGTGTGTGTGCGCGGCCAGCTCAGCCCACCAGGGGGCGGGGCTGGCTGGCATGTGGTGCTGGGGGATTGAACCACAGTCCTTGTGCTTTGCTAAGCTTGTTCTAAGTAGGTGCTTTAGACCAATGAGCCATATCACCAGCCCTACTGTACTTTTATAAATTTGTTTTCTTTTGCTTTTTGTCATGCAGAATACTGCCTTGGTCATTGTAATGCAATCTCTATTTCTATATATTTTTCACATTTAAAACCTTTCAATAAAACATTTAATACATATACAAAAATATAAAAACTGTCTTTATCAGCTGTTGACATAATTACGTGCACATTAGATCCAAGTAGGTTACAGGGCTAGTGAGGAAAGCGGGTCACAGGCTACATCATGAGTGCTTTTAAAATGCATTGCATGGGAGGCTAAAGCAAGAGGATCCCATGTGAGGTCAGCCTGGGCAAGAGTGGGAGCCTGGTGGAAGGAAAGAAGTGAGGAGGGAAGGAGGGAGGGAAGAAAGGAAAATAGAGAGAGAGAAAAGGAAGGAAGGAGGGAGGTAGGAAGGAAAGGTGAGACAGAGGGCACAAGGGGTGGGATGTAAATGCTACCTTCAATTTGGAGGTTTCTTAAAAAGTGAAACATGCACCGAGAAGTGCCTTTCCACTTCTAGATATTTCATCAAGGGATGAGCATATGTCTCTCTAAGGGTTTTTATGTAGACATTGATCCTTTCTTTCTAACAGCACAAGTAAGCAATAATAGTATTGACATTCCCTTTACCAGTGTCTAAGACTTTCAACTATTCCACAACCCCATCCACTCTCATCATTAATTTTACCCTTTTTTTTTTTTTTTTTTTGTTCCAAGGATCGAATGAAAACCTTTTGCTTGCTAGGCTGGCAGTTTTACTGCTGAGCTACACTCCCATCCCTTAATATTATCCCTCTTAGACATTGCAGTATAAAGGACACAGCCAGGGAATTTGGGGATCTGGGTGAGACTTCCTGGAGTAACTCCTAAGACAGCCCAAGTCCAGTTTGCGGATAAGGTAGGAGATCAGTGGAACTGGCTTGGTTGGAGTGACACAAAGGTGGGCACTGAGATGGGGGAGTGGGCATGGATGACTATGTGGCTAAAGCAATAGGTGCTATGACCAAGTAGGCAGGTTTGGGTGTTATGTCTGAGCATAGTAGACATTGTCCCAGGACTCAGGCCATGGAGGAGGGGTGCAGCCTGTAGGAAAGGGCTGTGATTATTCTCAGAGCTCAGGAACTTGGGTGATAGGGTAGGGGTGGGACACAAGACACTAGTGTCAAACTTAAAATATGTCGCTCATAGGATCCAAGCTGACCCTACTCAAGAGATTTAGAATCTTACAGAGGAATAAACCCATGTCAAAAGTGTGGGTTGGGGTTAGAGAATCCTCTGCGGCCTCTTCAGGCCAGTGGGCATCCAGGTGGTTCACACCTGCACCCAGGATCCTCCAGGAGTCATGGGAGGCAACAGTCAAGGCCACAGAGGCTCAACAAGACAGTTTAAAATTCCCAGTCTGAGGTAGTTTCACAAAGAGTTGGAAAAGTAGTGGTGTTAGGTCTTCTCTCAATTCCTTGTAGAATTTGGCAGGGAATTCATCATGATGTGGGCTTTTCTTGATTGGTAGCTTTTTAATTACATCTTCAATTTCATTTATTGATACCAGTTTATTTAGGAGCTTTAGTTCTACTTGATTCAGCTTTGGCGATTCATATGGATTCGGAGTCTGTCCGTGTCTTCTGAATTTTCCATCTTATTAAAGTGTAAGTTTTCAAAGTGTATATAGATGATGATCTCAGAATACCAGTTTCATAGCACTGAGTGTATTTCAGTGTGGTAAAGTACTTCTGGGTTAAGGCCCCAGTATCGCAGGGGAAGTGGGATGAACAAGAAGGAAGGGAAGAGAAGGAAGGCGGAGGCTGGGGTCAGAACAGTTGTTCACCATGTGCAGGGTCCTGAGTCTGGTACTCAGCACCAGAAAAAAAATGAAATATAATTCACAGTAAGTCAATGTGCTTCTCTTTCTTCTACTAAAGATATTTTGCCTATTAGAACTTGCTCTTTAAAAATAATCCTGATTTATTTTGAGCTCTCTATTCTTTTTCTCCTTGGTCAGAAGTGAGAGCCTGGCATAGATTATGAATTAACAGGATCAATAGTGAAACTTTACAGAAGTTCATATACTGGGGGAGATCTATACTCAGAGGAATGCAACAAGCAGACATGCCAAGAAATATATAAAACAGTGTCAAAAAGGGTGAAATGAAATGGTTGGCTGTTGTCTGAAGCCTACTACAATACTCCAGCCAAGTCACCTTGAAGGTTTGGTCCTAAGGCCAGTTAGATCCTAAAATCCTTAGGGCTTGCAGCGGAGCTGCAGTGTAGAGCTCCAGAGATCAACAGTCTTCTGACCTGAGACCTGTCCTGCAAGCTTGTCCTCTCTCCCTGGCTGAACACCAAATCTTGATTTCACCACTCCAAGGATGAGATGGGCTAAGGAGACAGAAACTCAAAGAAAATCAATCAGTTATAGGAACACAGAGTAAAAGCATGAATAAATCTCAAGGCCATGACAATAAGCAAGAGAAGAAAGACACCAAAAGCACATACTGCAGGATTCCATCTCCACCAGTTCAAGAGCAGGCAAACCGGCCAGGCATGGTGGCACTACTGGGATCAGAGCACTCAGGAGGCTGAAGCAGGAGGTCTGCTCTGAGTTCAAGGCCAGCCTGTTCTACGTACACTGTGAGCTGATGTCAGTGTGAACATCACAGTGAGACTCTGTCTCCTCCCCCACACACACAAAAAAGGAAAGAAAGCAATAAAATCCCAGCAAAATTAATGTATGGTGATTAAACGTCTTGACCAACTGGTGGTAGTGCTGTCTGGAGAGGGACTCAAATACTGTTTGTAGGGTGCAGGAAGGGTAGGGGGCATCTGGCTTTATTCCATATGTAAGAAATAGATTAAAGTATACACTCCATTTCTATATATTTTTATATGCTACCCCTCAAAATGAAGTAGGGGAAAATAAACATTAAAACAG
This sequence comes from Octodon degus, assembly GCF_000260255.1. NCBI lineage: Eukaryota > Metazoa > Chordata > Mammalia > Rodentia > Octodontidae > Octodon > Octodon degus. Next base: position 226,727 of record NW_004524865.1, read on the forward strand.
TTATCTTAAAACCAATTTCATCTCTCACTGTCTCTCTCTGTGTTTCTCAGTCTCTCTGCTTCTCTCTGTCTCAGGCTCTATCTCTATCTCTCTGTGTCTGTCTCTCTGTCTCTCTGTCTCTGTCTCTCTGTCTCTGTCTGTCCCTCTGTGACTCTGTCTCTCTCTGTCTCTCTTTCTATCTCTCTTTCTCTCTGTCTCTCTCTTTCTCCTCACTGATCAGAGTATGCCTGAGGTCTCCTTCTTCATCTCCTGAGGGATGGAAGCTGTCCAATTACACCAGGGTGGAGGTACCATTTACCCAGGAGCACGCATCCCAGACAAAGGTTTTGAGCACAGGGGACGAACTGTATTTTCTGAAACTTTCCAGAAGACAAGGCAGTTCTAGAGCCTAAAGAAGGGACAGTGATATATGGGATGAGACAAAGATGCTCATAGAGACTTGAGGGACTTCACCACAAAGGCCAGGTCAGTCCCTTTGTGCAGAAAGGTACAAGGAGAGGAGAGGGCCAGATCCACTGAACAACGTGCACCTCTGACTCTCAGGTCTAAGAGCATGCGTAGCGCCAGGGTACACCGTGGGATGGAGCTCCAGGTAAGGACTGCTGTGTGCTCCTCCTCTTTGAGAAAAGAACCCGAGCAATTGCTGGAAATATCACAAGCCTCAGAAAGGGAAAAGCTGCTCTCCCCGAGGGATCAGCCTGAAACCTTACACTCCTTCACACTGTCTTTTTTTTTTTTTAGAATAGAAAGCTATTTATTCTGTTTTATTTTCACATTAGAATTCTCTGTTCCCCATTCTTTTTTTTTCAAAGTTTTATTGATAAACAGATAGCAATGAGACAGTTTCAAATCAAATCGGAAGTACAGTTTCAACAAATAATACACTGCATATATT
>NW_004524865.1:227721-231728 GCF_000260255.1 Octodon degus
CCAATAGGATGTTGTGCCCCTCAACTATATCCCTGGCTTGCTTTCTCTCTCTCTCTCTCTCTCTCTCTCTCTCTCTCTCTCTCTCTCTCTCTCTCTTCTTTGTTTCTTGTACCAGGAATCAACCTGAGGGTCACATTTCACAGCCCCAGTTTTGTGCCATTGAGCTATATCCCCAGCCCTTCATATCTCAGAAGGAAAATTACTTCAAACATTTCTAGAAAGCCTCATTCCTACCTAATTCAATGGAAATGAGCATAGACTCAATCTAGGAAAGAAAAGCATTCTAAAATTTGGCCCTCTCTAAGTATAAACCCTCAGCAGGACATCTTCAGTGCAAATGGCCCCTTAAATGGAAAAGGTCTCTTAGCCCTGTGCACACTGCATGCAAAACATCACACAGGATGCTTTAAAAATGTAGACATCATCTGTGCCTCAGATCGCCAAAGTTTTTCCAGCTTTGCTGTTTCTAAATAGCACAATGAATCTGGTAAGATGGTGTGTGCCTGCAATCCCAGCACTCCGGGCAGCTGAGGCCAAAAAATATCAGAGCAGAGACCATCCTGACCACTTCTGTGACTTAGGGAGATGCTTAGTGTGAATCTGAAAAAACAAAGTGTGAGGATGTCCCTGTAGTTTATTGTGGATACACAGAGTACAAGCTCCAGGAAGGTACAGGTAAAAATCTAATGTATAGATGATTGACAGATAAAAAGATGAATCAACCACCCACGATTTCAGACCCCACATGGACACTAAGCCCGTCTCATCCTTCAAGTCACCACAGCTTGGAACAACTTGCTGAAGACAAGAGGTAAAGAACACCAGGGCATGTGGCCAAACTCCATCTAGGCTGGGTCCTTGGGACTTTAATATCCTCCAGGTGATAGGGAAAGGAAGTTGTGCTAAAGTGTTCTTGGTTCAACTGGAAAAAAAAAACAGATAAAATGTTCACAATGCATTTATGAGTGCTCATGTATGAGATGATGACTGGAAAGTCTCCTTTTCCTATCACTGAGAGCCCTGATATCCCTCATCAAATGGCAATCACTCATCTCTTTCTGTTTATTTTGGAAAGCACTATTCTCATACGTAACCTTATCTGTCTGTAGAAGCTGCAAGTGTCCTTCAGCGTTTTCTGAAGAAGGACCCAGAGGAGAGACTGGGTCGTCGGGGTTTGAGGACGTTCACCACCACCCATTCTTTCAGAATGTGGACTGGTGGAGCAAAAGCGCATGATACCTCCCTTTAAGCCAAATATTTATGGAGAATTTGGGTTGGAAAACTTTGATCCAGAGTTTACCAAAGAATCTGTCTGGCTCACTCCGAAGCCTGGGGCAGTGTGACAGCAATCAAAGCCCATGAATTCGCAGGTTTGGGGTACATCAATCCCCTTTCAAGTTATGAAGAACAGGTCTAATCCTCATTTTCCATCCCTGCTTTCTGCTTATGTTGCCATTCCACAAGCAGAAAAACTTACTACCAGCCTGGACTCAATTGACCACTTCAGAATTGCTTAGAAGCTCATTTTAATTTCTTTTCCTCTATTTTTTTTTTGTACTTATATTTAGGTGTCATACTTGATTCTTACAGTCTATGATAGAGAGTACTGAATTCCTTGATGTTGACAGACTTGCTGTTTATGATTTAAGTATGAAGCAATTGCCTGTCACCCTAACTTGTAAACACATTCCATTTGTTCAGTGGTTTCAGAATGTGTATGATTTCTCTTATTTTTGTCATCATAAAATAATTTGCCTTTTAAGTAGAATGCTTTAACTATGCTTGTTTCCCTCAAACCATATTAGCTGTTCTTTCGGGACCCAGTATATGTAGTCTTCAGGGAAATCCAAAAACTCACAATTCTGAATACATCTGCAGAACACATACAGGTCCTAGTTCTACCCCCTTAGTTAAGTTTCTTCAGTTGAATGACACATGAAATACATATAGGAATCTTTTCAGTACAGAGTTCTTCAAATATGTTTATTTAAATTAGTGGTTAGCAGTTTCTCAGTAAATTCTCAGATATAGATTCTTCTTTTAGTACCACTTTTCATGCACAGGCCATTAAAATAACCATTGTCTTCTGAGTAAGTTACTACGGTACAAACTTACTACAACTTAAGTTTAGGTAAGATATCTAGTGTTCAGTTTAGAATGATTTAAAATTCGTAAGCATTTAAGAAAATATGTTTTTATTTTAGGGGCCCTGTTTCATCAGAAATATAACTTTCCCAAACCTTATATTCATTTATTGTCATTTTCTCTAATAGTTAAGTTTGAAAGCAATGAACATAGCAAAGGAAAATGAGGGGGGTTGTTTTGTGTTTTTTTTGTTTGTTTGTTTGTTTTGTTTTATGTTTTTTTGGGTTTTTTTGCTTTTTAGGAAAATGTTTAATAGAATCACATGTTCATTTGCCAGGTATGCATTTTTCTCTTAATGCCTAGAACTTTTTTTAAAATGAAAAGCTTTTTTTTTTGGCAGAACCGAGGATTGAACTCAGGCCCTTGCGCTTGCCAGGCAAGTGTTTATTTTACTGAGCTATCTCCCCGGCTCCAAAAAGCAATATTCACAGCATAAACTTAGAGAGTGTTCTGCCATGTCAGAAACACGTGTGTGATCTTTAAAGTGGCGCTCTTTCCTATAGGGCATTTCAGGATGCAGAACCACCTCACAGGGAGCTTGTTTCAAATGTTTGTTACTCAGCCCACCTTAGATTTGTTTTGGGCCTTTGGCCCTCATTTTGAGAAACACTTTAAGTTATTCTTTTGTCCTCAAGTTAAATAGCAGAAAGTTTATCCATGGTAGAAAGTTTTAAGATGGTATAAACAGCAATTTACAACCTTATGAACGTTTTATTAACAATTTTTCAATGAGTAGCTGTGTTTGATATCTTTCCTGTTCCACTTCCCCCCAAAAAAATCTTACCAGTTTTCTTACAATGCTATACAAATAATGAGCATTTTTCTTTGATGAGGTTTTAACTTTTATTCAGGGTGGAACTGTGTTGTTAAAAAATTTTAAGTAGTGAGTTTCACTGTGTATCATCTATGTAGCTTTGCATTACAAATGGGTTTAACTGACTTTTTTAATTCCTTAAGTGGCATGCCCCTTCTTTTCATGCTCTACGGAAGTTCTATAAAAATTGAATAACTCAGTTTACAGAGAGCAGGGCTGGCGTTTTGGTGTTCTAGGCAATAATTTATTTTGCAAAGACAATCATCAAATCATTTGATGTATATGCAGCCTAGATTCAATTTCAATTACCTTGTTCTAGTTTTCAGGTAGGAATGATTTAAAATTTGTAGCCATTGAAGAAAATATGCTCTTTCCTGTGTTTATTCTTTTCTTTCCCTGTCATTTCCTCTTTCCCACTTCCAAATCGCTATATTTATTGGACAATCTCCTTAAGAAGTTTAGTGATACTATAAAAGACTGTTTCTGACTAGGCAGCTAGCTAGCAAAAGAGCATGAGTGAACGTTGAGTGATCAGCCACACTGATAACAATTAAATAGGAATAGACAGTGAAGGAGGACTCTGGCCCAGGAATGGACATTGCCAGGTAGCAGGGATTACACGTGGTGCTCTCTTGGGTTCTGAGTTAGTAGGACCTAAAATGCAGAATAACTAGGTTTTCTTTGCATCTTGGTTTCCTCTCAATTCTGTACTCTGAGTAACTAACTGGCTTAGCAGCACTGAATTACAAGTGGTCACCTGTAATAGGAGGCCCCTAAGCAATTAAATCATTTCCATCTCTGCTTGTCTATAAAAAAAAATATGGACTAAAGGTCACCACATGCAAATCCACTACAGAATCTTCCCTCTGGAAGCTTTTTCTTTTTTTTTTCTTCAAAGTTTTATTGATAGTACAGTTTCAACAAATATTACACTGCATATATTCTTCTTAGTGGTTAATTGCTGTACAAGATGCGGACTTGTGATCCTATTCACAAACACCATTAGAACAAATCATTCTATTCATTAAGAGAATGCAACTATATATCT
>NW_004524865.1:242450-252436 GCF_000260255.1 Octodon degus
GCCATTGCTTGGCCAATGTGCTCTCTGTGAAAGCCTGAGAGAGTGTCTTCTCCCCATGTGACTCTCCTTAGGCCCACTCTACATCATCGATCACTTTCCTCTTTGGCCCCATAATTCAGAGTCCTGCGGAAGAGGCCGCAGACACAAGAAACAAAAGCAACACTGAACTTTCTTAGGCTATTTTTATTACCTAAAAGGCTTTCTGATGAAGATAACTAGCAGACATGGGCTAGGACCTTTACAGACTGGCAGGATGAGATGTCCAGGAGCAATCCATAGATCCATGAACACAAGCATGGCTTGTCTGTGATCATGCAGAGGTGCTATTGTTATCAGACAGACACAGTGGCTCTCCACGCGGCCATTCAGAACACTGGCCATTTTAACATGGGATCATAACAATGCTGTCAGAAACAACAACTGCATCTAAGACTATACAATAGTTATCAGAGACTAGCACCGAACGCCAATCAAACCAAAGTCTAGTCATTAAGTTCAGTCTGTTCCAAGGTAGCCGGTCCTAATCACCAAAGGATTTTTTAGAAGCATTTTTTTTTTTTAATGAGAGCCTGTTTGTAATGATGAGAACGCGGTTCCCAAGTCAGGAGGATTAGTCTCCCTGCTGAATCACATCAAGCCCCTTCTTCCTCTGCTGGAAACCGCTCCTCACTCCTTCTTCCTCTGCATCCCATATGCCTTATTTCAGTCAGTTTTCAAGGCCTTCTAACAGCTGGCCTCTCGGTGGGTGGCAGACATTCCCTCTCGCCCAGTGAGCCCTTCTGCCCTGGCCCTTGGAGCAGTGCTCCTGCACCACTGCTCCCCTTACCTGGACCCCTGTGGTCCTCAGGAGAACACACTTCTGCCCTCCCCTTTGCTCACGTGTGTCCGTCCTCCAGCCAGCCAGCCTCAGCGAGCTCAGCCTCAGTCCTCAGAAAAAGTAGCTTCTCGTTCCACAGGAGCAATCTCTTCTTTCTTTTTCTTTCTTAGGAATGTTCCACCAAGGATCTGCCACATGCTAGGTAAGCGCTCTACCACTGAGCTATACCCCCAACCCTTTATATTTATTTATTGTTCTAATTTTGTTTGGGAATAGGGTCTCACTTAGTTGCTCAAGCTCACCTGAAACTTGGTGGTCCTCCTGCCTTAGCCCCCTGAGTAGTTGTGCATGGAGGCATGTGCCACCACACCGAACTTGTTTTGTGGTCCTTGTTTGAGAGTCTTTCCCTGAACCCCTGATGCCCCTACACCCTCTACCATACTAGTCTTCCCCTGCTCACCCAAGAGCACTGTTGTGAACTGCGTGAGAGAAGTCTCTAGAACGTATGCTCAGACAAGGAATTGTGTGTGCATCGTAAGGGATATGCATCTTCAGCTTCTCGGGGAAGTTTTGACCTGTTCTATTAAATGCTCTTGTCAACTTGTACTCCCATAACCGTGATTGCCTTGGAAGAAGGTTCCCCCAAAGGGTTGACTTGAGACAAAAACGAGGAAGCAGAAGCTTCACTAGGGAACAGTCTAGTTTTAATAACGTGGGGACAGCCAAACAGCTCAGAAGATTAAAACACCTGGAAGCAGGTGCAGGGGCCGGGGTTCAATCCCCAGGCCTGCCGTGCTGGTCCAGCTGCTGGAGTATGCTGAGAGGACAATTGAGACTGAGTGTGGTGGCACGCACCTATAATCCCAGCTCTTGGGAGGCTGTAAGCAAGTGGATCACTATGAGTCCAATCTAGTAGTAAGACCCTGAACACCCTGTAGAGCCTTCCCTAAAATAAAAAATAAAAAAAGTCAGCACAACACAAGTAGATATTAACAAAATATGAAAACACTCTTCTTACTTCCATAGAAAAATAAAATAAAATTTCATACCAAAATAATTAGGGTATAACAAAGGTTAATGTACTATCTATGATGATCTTGATCTTAAAATAATGACTAATCCATTACTCAGAGTAGGGAACAGTCTTTAAAACAAAGCTGTAGTGGGCTGGGTGTGGTGGCACAGGCCTGTAATACCAGGATGTGGCAGGCTGAGGCAGGAGGATCGCCATGAGTTTGAGGTCAGTATGGTGAAGGAAGGGATGAAACAAGATTGAACAGAGTGAAGCAGTTATAAGAAAAGCCAGCTCTTTTCCCAGGGAGCCCTAAAGCCAAAGAAGCTCTGCTGATTGTCCCTTTTTGAGGCAGAAAGGTTAGGAGTTCATGTCAGGTGTGGTGGTGCATGCCTGTAACCTTGGGCAGAACAACTCTTTTCAAATGATTTGTAACATTTTATCACAAACCAAGTTTCTGTGTGTGGTTTCGGATTATTTGTTATTTCAATTATTTTTGTTATAGTCAGTTTGAAACACACTTAAATGTAGGGACAATAGTACTGTGAACTCTCCACATGTATCACTCAGCTTTTACAATGATCATCAGCTCAGGATGTGTCTAACTTCACTCATATCTCTCTCTCATCTCCATCCACTTCTAATCACTTTGAGGCAAATCCAAGACATCACATCTACATTCGTTTTAGAGAGCTGCTATGACTGACTACCATGCCTGGACAGCTGAACACCTCACAGTGCTAAAGGCGGGAGTCTGAAATCAAGACACCAGAAGGGTTGCTTCCTTCTTGGTGGACTGATGGGGCATCTGTCCTATATTTCAGGTGGGGCTAATTCTGCTGCTGCCATCAATCATTGGTGGACTGTGGTTTATGGAAGCATCACAATCTCCACCTTCACGTGGCATTTTCTCCCTGCTTATTCTCTGCATACAGGACACCTGTGTCTTAGCTTGCATTTTCCTGAATGGAGTGTTTATTTGGAAATGATAACAGTCTGGAGATGAATCCATGAAGTTATAATATGGCCCTGGTCAGGGCTGTGAATCAGGAAGTTGGTGGAAAAACCTAAACATAAGAATAGGTCAGGAGTTGGCCACAGCTCAAGCCAAGTGTTCAACCTGCAGGAAGTGTTGAGGACCTTGATGGAATGTGACTGAGGGGAACTTTTCCCATGACTGGCCTTCCAGGGCTTACTTTCCCTTTGTTTCTTCCAGATGGCCCATGTGTACCTCCAGTGTGATTTTGGGGGGGGCTCTGGTCCTGGTGTCAGAGAAACTAGGAGCAGAGAGAGAGAGAGATAGCAGCAGCAGGGTTGGAGGACAAGCAGCTGGAGGACCCCTGTGTGCAGCTGGTCCAGGTGGGCTTGGCTCTTGTTGCTGCAGTAAAGGCTAAGAGATGCGGGCTATGAATGACAGCTGTAGTGTGTCCAAGGGGGAAAGGATGGTAAACATGGTCAGAATTTGGCAGGGAGGGAGGAGGGAAAAGTAACCAGGGACACAAAGATAGACTGGGTTGAGGCTTTGAGGATTTGTTGTCTCCTCCAGGTGGGTACTACAAGTACAATGGGTGGCATGAATCATAGCACTTTGGGAAACTTGAAGGGGGAGGGCAGAGTTTGTGAGCAAGGTGGGTGGTGGCTCTAGACTGGGAGGTCAGGTCTATCAGGTGACTTGGAGGTGGCTCCCTCCCTTAGGACTGCTAAGGCAGCCTCAAACTGTTGGCTCCAACAGCAGAGTTATACTGTCTTATGGTCCCATAGGCTGCAGTCCAGTGCGAGGTGTGGGCAGGACTGCTTCTGACGGGGAGCTGCAAAGACTGGCCTGCTTCCAGCCTCTCCCAGCTTCTGGTGGTACTGTCTGTCTCTGGCTGTCCTGGGCCTCTGGTGGCATTGGCCTAGTCTCTGCCTCGGCCTTCATACTACTCCCTGTGTGTCTCTGTCCAAACTTCCCCGCATCTAATAAACGTCATTGGACTTCTAGCCCACCATAATGGCGTAATCACTTTAATTATTGCCTCTTTAAGGGTTCTGTGTCCAAAATTAGTTACATGCTGAGGTCCTGGAGGTAGAATTTGAATAGAGTTTTATGAAATAGAATCAACCCAAATTAAGAAGAAAATAAGAACACATAGGTAGTCTGCAGCTGTCCTGAACTGCCTCTGCTGGCCCTGCAGAGGTGACATCTCTCTTCACCTTTGACATTTCCAGTAGGACACAGGTGTTGAGGGCTGTTTCTTGTACCTTTATGTTTTGTAAGGGCTAATTGCTCTTATAAAACTCTGACATACATTCAGCAAGGGAAGGCAGGAGTGTGTGTGTGTGTGTGTGTGTGTGTGTGTGTGTGTTTCAGAAAAAGAAACTTTTTATTCCTTTTACAGTTCTTGTGATTGGCCTTTTTTCCTTGTGTTATACCAGTTACTATGGATCTGTATTTCCTCAGCTCCTCAGAGATAGAGTAAGGACAGTCTTCCTTTAAGAAATGGTCTTACTCTTACATTTTAAAAGTTGACATTTAAAAACCAGAAACTCTTTTAATCTCTATCCTTTATTCCTACTGTGAACAATATAGTTGAATACAAGTTATGCCCAATAAATAAATTTATCCTTTCTTCTCAAAAAACACTTAAGATACGTTATAGAATTTTATTTATTTTTTCCATAATTTTATTGAGAAACAAATAGCAATGAGACAGTTTCAAACCAAATTGGTAGGACAATTTCAATAATTAACACATTGTATACATTCTTCCTAGTGGTTAATTGCTGTACAAGATTCGGACATGATATCCTATTCACAAACACTATTAGAACAAATCCCTCTATTCATTAAGAGAATATAACTATATATCTATCCTAACCATTTTGAATACCCAGATACAAAATGGACATTCATCTGAATCCCCTTTTTTTGCTAAGTTCCTTTATATGAATATTATAGGTGTGTTAACTCAGCAAAATATTCTAAAAGAGTCCAGTAGTCCATAATAGTATTGGGTCTTCTGCTTCACTGGCAATGTCAGAAATTGTTGACCTGAGTCCCCTACAGCTCAACATAACAACATGGCTTTGCTTCTTATACTTTGTTTTTATACTTTCCTGCTGGATGGTTAAGACCAAGGTAAAGAAGGACCTATGCAACAAGAGTTGTAGCTTTTGGGTCTGATAAGGTCAGTGAAATCCCCTCAGGATTTATCCTGAGATTCTGTACCTCAGATTGTAGAACCTTTGTCAGTGTCAGCCATGTGGATAGCCCAACATGTTACAAAATTTTAGGTCAAAACTTTTTCAGAGCCTGGGTGTCATGGCGCATGCCTGTTATCCCAGCATTTGAGAGACTGAGGTAGGAGGATTGCCATGGGTTCAAGGCCAGCCTGGGCTAGGGAGTCAAGACTAGCCTGAACTGCAGGGAGACTGTCTCTTCAATTTTTTTTTTAACTGAGAAAAATTGAAGTATTAGTCATTTTAACCATATTAACATAGATTGGCCAACCATTCTGGTATGAATGTTTGTACAGCTGCCTGTGAGTTGTTCCAACTGCAGGCAGCTAAAGACCCTCTTCATCATTCTTTTCTTCTTGATAATGCCTGTATTTTGGGTTCAGTTCCCAGGTGTTTTTATGGATGCTTTTTACATTCTGAATACCAATTTCTTTCAGTATTAAGAGGGCTGTTTTGTGATACCCACCAAGTCTATTTTTTTCTATTAGAAACTTTTTATTTAAATATGCCAAATAAAACCCCACATTTTTAGACCATAAGATGTTAATACATTCAACAAAAGTGTATATTATTTTACTGCCATAAATTTATAGTAATAATCCAGATCCATTTTGATTAGATAATTTAAATATCCTTTCTAAACTACACTTCACAGACATCACAAATCCCTTATAATAATGTAAACAGAATAACTTTTCCCTGAAGGATGAACTTGAGAACTTCAGTCCATTCTTTCAGCACTTGCACTTCTGCATGGACTTCAGGACGGGAACGACTTCTTTTTGGAGATGGAGATCTGGACTTTGACCGGGTGCACCTTGGTCGTGAAAGAGACCTAGACCTTGATCTTGACCTGGCCTGGAATTGGAAATACATCGAACATTTTGTCAAACCAGATCTCGATCTTCTGAGACCAGGCCAATCTTGATCACCAAGACACACAGACATTGATCGCCGAGGAAATGCCGACCTTGACCTCCGCCCTCTGCTCCTGATGCTGGAGCGAGCATATCACCTTCCTCTGCAGCGAGAACGTGATCTAGACTGTGACCTGCTTCTTCTTCTCCTGCTATAGCGATGACAATCATAAGCATAATGTCCCTTTTCACCACACTCATGGTATCTATAATTGGGATCAAAGGGACGACAGGCAGGTGGTCTATCAAAGCAGGATCTCCGAGGCATACCCGTTGATAATTCAACCCTCACTTGGGAACCACAAATCACTTTTCCATCTAGTCCTCATACTGCATCTTCAGCATCTCTAGGATCTACAAATTTCACAAAGGCCAATCCTGAGGGATTTCTTGTGATCCATGCAGTTGTTAAGGGACCATAATAACTGAAAGCCCTTTCTAACTCTCCTTTGCCAGCACCCATTCTGAGGTTACCAACGTACACCTTCCTTTCTCCTCTGTACCGCCCACACACGCTGCTCTTCGGCTCCAGGCGCTCAGCAGCTACGGCCACCCACCCCCGCCAACAGTCCCATTGGCACTACCTCCACCAAGTCTTTGAAGTGTTTCACACTGGTGTTTTTCAAAGACTGAAAAGAGCATATCTGGAACGTGTTGTTTATCTGCCCGAGCTCTCTTTCCATCTTCTTCTTCCTTTCATATTCAATATTATATTGATGATTATCAACAGGTTTGTAATTGGTTGTTACAACTTTGTGCAGTTGTTGTGACAGCCTAACAGGTTTGGAAGATTTTTCTATTTGCAATCTCTTTAATCTCATGTAGTTGTTTTCCCTGGCAGCAGGACAACATTCAGCTCTTTGAACCACTATTCCTTCCAATGATAGTTTATCTGATGAGCTCTCAGGAAATATTGTTAAGGTCTATTCTCCAATACTCCACAAAATAAATGATGTTCTCTAGGAGCACTGACTAAAGCTGGCTTTCTGCCAATATCATGAATATTTGCAAGAACCTCATTCAAAGTAAATTCCACCTCAGTCTTTCCTTGATTCTCGGCAATCTGCAGTTTCCCAACTTCACCTCTTCCAGGGGCTCTAGACCATTGCTGTGACAAATCTTTGACCAGCCACATGCCCATGTTCTGTTTGGCGCCAATCAAGTTGAGTTCTCCACACTCGGCCATGAGTCTTGAAAGACTTGAAAGCCGGAGCAGTGGCCCTGAGATCAGGAGGGCTACGAGGCAAGCAGCTAGAGCAAAGTGCAAGTCGTGGTGGAAGGCAGACTTTGAGAACTTGAGCCTCTCTCACCTTCTAGAGGAACAAGTCACTCATGCGTTTTGGAACAGTTTTTAGGAAACCTCAAACAGTTCAATTTGTAACAACTATCCACAGCTGAGTCACTCTTTGGCTTACATTTTACCCCTCAAATGTGTCCTTATCCTCTGTAATTACTAGAAAGTTTTAAATTAATTACTTAATTTGGTATAGGGTCTTGCTACACAACTCAGGCTTGTAGTGGTCCTCTTGTCTCAGCCTCCCCAAGCACTGGGATTACAGGTGTGTGCCACCATGCCCAGTTTCAGTGGCCAGCTCAGTGTTCCCAGGTTTGAGGCATGGGGGCGGAGGGGACACAACACGTGGTACTGGAGATTGAACTCAAGTCCTTGTGCTTGCCAAGCAGGCACTTAGACCACTGAGCTGTCTCCCCAGCCGATTTCTAGAATTTTTTTTAAAGGTGTGCATGATCAACAAGTCTAGCTAGTTGATAACCATGGGCTGTACTTGACAGAGAACAAGTTACTAAAGGGTTGTAAGGCAAGAGTGGTGAGATAAGATTAGTGTTTTCTGAAGATCAGTATGAAAGCAGGGTGAAGAAGGAATTGAATAAAGCAAGCTGGAGTCAGGGGACCAGGCAGAAGACCTGTGTGAGATGGGTGATCAACAGCGAGGGCATTCACTAAGGTGGGTCTGCAAGTGAGCACCCCTGGGAGCTTCAGCAGTGCCCCAGTGTGGAAGTTCAAACTCAGAACAGTCACAGCCTCTTGAGGCAGGAAGTAGATGCGGGCATATTTAACAGTAAAGATTCCTCGGTGATTCCAGGGTAGGGCTAAGGTTGTCAACCCAGATTGCAGTCAAGGCAATGGGAAGGTCAGTAGCAGACAGGGCCAAGACACATTAAGGAGGTCTTGGCAGGTTATTCAGTGAAAGAATGATGGCTAGAGCAACTTCAGGGATGTCTGGTTCCTGCTTAATTGAATTTCACTATAGTTACCAGTTATAATGTTATAAATTTCTAAATAATTGTATGTATGATATCTTCTCCTAATATTAGAAACTTTAGAAAGTATATTTCCATTTTCTGTTGACTTTATTAAAAAAAACCCAGAGGTTTGTACCTATGTTGTTTACTTATTATTTCTTGCCTATATCTTGTAATATGAGAAACTACTTTAGCAGTAACAATACACAATGTACTTATCATTGTTACTCTTCTAAAATCTTGTTTTGAGATTTTGTACCATTGTTTTTATTTTTTTTCTTTAAAATAAAAATAACTGATGTTAAAAAACAAAACAAAACAAAAAAATTAAAAAATAAAAAATAAAAAATAAAAATAAGTAAATACTCAAAAAAAACTGTCATACTAATCAGTTTTGAAACTGTCTCATTCTATTTGTTTCTCAATAAAATTATAATAAATAAATAAATGAGGCATAAAATAACAAATTAGTTGTTTAGGTTGCCAGATATAAACCTGCAAAATTGTTGTAAAAAAAAAAGCTATAAGAAATTAAAAAGGAGAATTTAAGTATTAAAAATAAATAAATAAATAATTACAACATTCTGAGTATGACCATTAATCCTAATATGTCCATGTTATTGGATTAAGAAATGGCTAGTAAATTAGTTAATTTGATTTTTTGTTGAGGCAGGGTCTCACTATGTAGTTCAGGCTGGCCTTGAACTCACGACCATCCTCCTGCCTCAGTCTCCTGTGCCACCACAAGCATGTGCCACCACACCTGGCCTCACTAGCAGATTAGTAAAGTATGACCCTAGGTGTGTGTGCGAGAGTCACAGAGCCTTGGAGATTGTATGCTTCCTGGCCCACTTCTCTCCGGTTCTCTTCTCCTGCCGCCATGAGGTAAGCAGCTCTGCTCCACCATGTCCTTCCTCCCTAATTTTTCTGTCTTGTAGCTACAGCAGATACCGTATCTCCTGAACCCATGAGCAGAATGGAACATTCCCACCATGAAGCTGTGCATGTCTCAGCTACAAGAAAGCTGACCACACACTGAGGTACAGTTAACACCAAATGCTGCACGCGGTTTAAATGAACTGTTGATTCTGAAGGCATCTGGGGATCCGCCACAGGAGGCTTGTTGTGAGAACTGCACTAGATGGCCACACACACAAGACTGTTTTCCTCACACACAGCTGCCACCCACAGAGTTCTAGGACACCCTGTCACCCACATTAGTGTCCCAATTTAAAACCCTGAATAGCCCACCAAGGTTTCCATAATGATTTCCACATTCCATGCGTGGAATGCAAGACCAGATGCCTGCACTCTAGGCACATGCTACTGTGTTTTTTCTAGTTCAGTAGCAGCCCATTAAAGTTCGCTTCATTACCTCTTTCACATGGACTCAGTAATGTTACGTAATTTGCTCAAGTTTCCCCAGCAGCCCATAACAGAATTTAGAAGTGGAATTTGAGCCTGTAACAGAATCCATGTCTTTCAGTGTCTGCCATTGAGCACATGTCTGCAGGATGTGGCCTTCCTCCAGTGGTGGGCTGGTAAATACTGAATGACTGACTCACATGGATATTAGCTGATATTTTTATTTTAAAGAGAATAAAGAAAGAAATGGAAAGTGGTAAGGAATTTCAAAACAAGATGATACGAAATGATTGTTATTTGCATATGGTTATCTTCTGAGTAGTTCAGATTAGCAGATAGAAGCATGTAAAATTGGTCAAAAAAAGTTCAATAAGCCAATAGAAATTAGTCTTAA
>NW_004524865.1:252536-255618 GCF_000260255.1 Octodon degus
TCTTTTATGCCTTTTGGATTTTATTTACTCTTTCACTTTCTTATACTAGGGAGTCAGTCTGACATTTACACATGTCGGTGTGTTTCATTTCCCTTATGAGTATGGTCTCTACTTGCATCCATTTACCTATAAAAATCTCAAGCTTATCCTTCTTTATAGCTGAGTAATATTCCATTGTATAAAAATACCACGTCGTTTTTATCCATTCCTCAGTAGATGGACATTTCACTTGTTTCCAAAATTTAGCTATGACAAATTGCACTGTGGTTAGCTGACATTTTATTCATATGAATCAACATGCCTGGGCTTGAACTTGACTGTTTTTAAGCTATGGTAGGCATTTGCTGAATAAGGTAATAATTTTCAAGTGGTAGGAGAAAAATTTCCAGTGGTACAAGACAACAGATCAGTACGAATCTTAGATTTGTAGTATTAGATTTATCTTGTGTAAATGCTCCTACCATGAAGTTACAAGATATTCATAGGCCCAGGCATATATAGTATTTTCTCTGTAGAAACCAATACACACAAGCAGTAGTAAATGCAGGATGTATTACTGAATTAGGAAGTGAGTCTGTTGCCTTGCTCTTTTGTAGTATTGACACTGACACTAGGGCCTTGCACAGGCCATGCACAGAGGTATGGCCCAGTCCTACCTTGTAAAATAATTTTTTATTCTTAAATATTTAATTTTTCAGCATTTTTTACATTAGATTTTAGTGGTACATTTCCCAAATACATAATGACCTCATTCATCATAAAGACTATGAACCTGGACATGATGTAGACTTGTTTTTTCCCCATTCCCTACCCTCCTTTCCACCCTTCCTCCCCTCTACATTTACAAAGCTTTGTTTCATGTTTTCCTTCTTATTCTTTTTTAGCTCTCCTTCCTTTCTTTCCCTCTTTCCTTTCTCTTGTTCCCTTTCATTTGAAAACTTTCTTCCCATTTCAAAATATATTTTGATTCTTATTTACACTTTGGGTTTCTCACACCAGAGAAACAATGTGGTGTTCACATGTGTATGCCTAAGTTATTTCACTTAAGATATGGCTCAGGATGTATCCATTTTCCTACAAATGCCTTGAGTGTACCTTCTTTATGGCAGAGTAGTACTCTGTTGTAGAAAGAACCCCACATGTTCTTTACCCATTCATTAGTGGAGAGGCATTTGGGCTATTTCCAAGAACTGGCTGTTACAAACTGTGCTCTATCAACATGTGTGTGCATATGTCACTGTGGTCTGATGCTTTTAATTCTTTTGGGAAGATACCCATCAGGGGAATGACTGGACCTAACAGAACCACTACTCTGTGTTCAGTGAGAAATCTCTACACTGCTTTCCACTGTTTGTGTCCTCTTTTATTTGTTTTAACTCTTTAAATGAAGATATTAGTCCTATGTCATTTATGTTGAATGTATTTAACTTTCTTTTCATTTTTACAGGAGCTCACAGCTAAGATTTTGCCTGCCTTTAATCTCAGAGGATATGTTGGACTCACACATGTCAGCAATTCAGAAATGATTAGGATTTTGGCAATTCTAAGAGATCAGCTAGGGTAACCCATGACCCCTCCTGCCCTATAGCCAGTAAGAGGCACAGGATTTAAACTTCTGTGGTACTGCCCCTGTGAAAGAGAAGACTGAAGCAGACCGAGAAGCCTTGGGCTGCCTCCAAGATAGGGGAAGAAGCAGTAAATCAGTGTGGTGGATTAACTAATGGTCAACTTGTAACCCCCAGCTAAACTAAATCAGAGAGTCCTGAGTGTGAACTGCCCACCTAAGGATTATTGGCAACAGCATAAAAGGAGAACTGAAAGACAAGTTGCTGGAGTTGCTGATTCTCCTAGAGAAGCTTGTCTAACTGATTTCCCCGATGTGAACTCAGCTGTTACCATAAGAGGAACTTGAGTAATCACTGTGGCTGAGGATGGCTGTGGTTCTTTTGTAGGGAGCTTTGGTCTTACTTTGAGTGTCACTTCCTGGCTACGGTGCAGATCTCTGAGACTGCTGGCACACAGCCTTCATCTCTCTGGCTCAGACTTTCTAGCTTCTATCGCTGATATTTGGGCATTCCCAGTGTGGATCCTTGATATAGACTTGTATCAGTTATTGTTGTGGGCTTTATGTCTCCATTTCCACTGATGGAGGTCATGGTCCTCATGAAGGACATTGCTGTGTGACTCTGTGTGGCTCTCAGATAGACTCTTTGTGTCTCTACTGCATGGACAGGTCTCTGCACAATTCTGAATTGACTTTTTGAGTGAATACTATAAAATAATCCTATAAGTGGTATGTCCTGTAGCAAAACTACTCCCTCGCAAACCCTGACTATAACAGTCAGTAAGGCTAGAGACCACAGCAGCATGGAGATGCATGGCAGTGGCAGTGGCAGTGACAGCAGAGTCAGTGGATGGAATAGCATAGCCCCTTCCTACCCTGCAACCAGTGAGGTTGGCACTCCCCTGGTGGCAGAGGAAATGAAAGTGGGACCAGCTGTCTCCACAGTGATGGAAGGCACTAAGAGACAGTGCAAAGAACCCCACCTACCCATCAACAAGTGTCACAAGAAGACAGGGATGAGCCAGTGGAAGTAGAACAGAGAAGGCAGAGTTGACTAGGAGGAACCAACTGTACACACTGGGAGCACCATCAGACTGTCCTTGTCTGAGGGTGCCACACCGGGAGACAGACACAAAGACCAACTGGGTTTTCGAAGGCTGTCATTTTGATCTTTACCTTTATTCTTGTTCTGATATATTCATCTTCTTCATTTATTCAACTATCTCTCTTGATATTATGTTGTTTACAAGTGAATTAACCTCTCTAGTCTTTCTGGTCTGCTTTGACAATCTTTTGCTTTCTCCCTCATTCTATTTCATCTGCCTGCTTCACTTGCATAAAGCCTAGGTGACCATCCTTTGTCCTTCAGCTTAGATTCTACTATATTTCTTTTCACTGAGCTTTCTCTATGTCCTCAACACTCTTAAAGTTACCCAGTACTGGGTAAAATGACTCTACTGAGGGGAAGCTCTTTGGATTTTTTTTTTTTTTTTTTTTTTTTTTTTTTTTTTTTTTTTT
>NW_004524865.1:255959-258920 GCF_000260255.1 Octodon degus
GCTTATTCTACTGAGCCATCTCCCTGGCTCCTCTTTGTATTCAAGTTTCTGAATAATGTTGGACTTCGTGGATCTTGCCCCTATGCTTGAAGATACCAAATTCATAATTATCGCAGTTCGTCTAGCTTTTTACAGTGATGCTTTTTATGCTATTGTTATTGGCAATTTTACTGCTTTATCCAGGATGTGATGCCTTTTGCAATCAGTTGTTCTCCCTTGTATGAAAACAGTGATTGTCTAGGGTCATAACCATCACCATAGTCCAGTACCAAAGGGCTGGGTGCTGATCCAAATAGATAGAAACACCTCATCCTTAATAAATTGGTAAAGAAAGATCTTGGGAGAGACACAAAGACCAAGAATCATCTACAAGTAGAAGTCATCTCTGGGGAACAGACATCCCATAAGGATGCCCTGATACTAGTGAAAAAGCTGTCGACTGTAAGAAACTTATAAACATCAACACAGAAAGCAAAATGAAATAAAAAATAGAAAATGGCAAAACATGAAAGCAAAATGCCACCCAAC
The DNA here is from genome assembly GCF_000260255.1 of Octodon degus. NCBI lineage: Eukaryota > Metazoa > Chordata > Mammalia > Rodentia > Octodontidae > Octodon > Octodon degus. The sequence goes on from NW_004524865.1 coordinate 256,488, forward strand.
CCACCTGGGACAAATCTAGAAGGAAATGACACAGAGGAAATCAGAAGCCACCCACCCAATTCACTGGAATGACAGCAGCAGAGATTGAAAAACAAATGCATTATGCTGAAGAGGAAATTAGAGAAGAAACCATCTCCCAGGTAAAAGAAGAGGTGATGACCATAATAATAGATCTGCTCAGTAAATCTAAATAGAATAGATTTTTTTAAAAAGAGCATACAAAAATGATACAAACCATAAATATCCATTGTAGGAAAATTTAGAAAAGAAATAAAATCCATGAAAGATATTCAAACAGATATTCAGACAATTTAAAATTCCATTCAAAGTTTACAAAATCTACTAAACAAAAGTGAAGACAGAATGTCAGACTTAGAAGATAGGATAGTGGTTGGTGATAATAAAAAAAACCCTCTAAAAATAGCAAGGGAGCATGAAAAATCAGTGTAATTGTTGCTAAATGATGCAAAGAACGACATAAGATTGACTGAGTCAGTGAAAAAGCAGTTGTCAGCATAAATGAAAAAAAAAACCTGTTCACAGATCTTATGCTGGAGAATTTATCAAACATGGGGAAAAAATTTAATAAACATGGAGTTGGAATATAGAACTCCAATTAGCCATGACCAAAATAGATATGTACCAAGGCATATAATAATCAAGATTCTAGAAATTCAGCACAAGAACAAAATAAAAAAGCTGTTAAGGAAAAGAAACAAATCTCTCTCTCCTCTCTCTTCTCTCTCTCTCTCTCTCTCTCTCTCTCTCTCTCTCTCTCTCTCTCTCTCTCTCTCTGTCTTTCTCTCTCTCTTTCTCTGGAGAGCTATATCCCCAGCCCCAAATCACCCATAAAGAAAGATCAGAATTACAGCAGACTACTCAACACAAACCTTTAAGTCAAGGAAAGCTTGGACCAAAGTATTTCAAGTCCTAAAATAAAATAATTTGCAGCCCAGATTGATGTACTCTGCAAAATCAATGAAGAAATAAGATACTTCCATGACAAAGAACACCTGAAGAAATTCATGACCACCAAACCAGCCCTCCAAAATGTTCTAAAGATTATTTTAGAAAGAGATAAGATTACCATCACAAAAATGCCAATAGAAACAATCCACCACACAATAAGTGGAAAGACAGGAAACCAATAACAGTAAAACACAATTACAAGGATAAGTTAATACATATTAGTTAAAACCATCCATATAAATGATCTCAATTTACCAATCAAAAAGAAACAATTTGGCAGAATGGATCAAGAAACTAGTTCCAACAATATGCTGCATGCAAGAAACACATTCAATTCAATAAGCAATTTATAGGCTGAAGGTCAAAGGATGGAATACAATACTTCATGTGACAGGCACCTAGGAGAAAAAAAAAAGTATGGATAGCTATTTTATTTTCAGATAAAGTGAACTTCAAGCCAAGACTGATCAAAAGAGACAGAGGTCACTACACACTTGTTAAGGGAAAACTTCCAGATGAAGCGATAACAATCATAAATATAGATAGATAGATAGATAGATAGATAGATAGATAGATAGATAGATAGACCAAATACATGTGTACTTAACAATATAAAGCAAGTATTAAAGGACATGAAAAGTCAAATAAGTACTAACACAAGCAATTCTATGGGGGACCTTAATGCCTCACTGTCACAAATTGATGAAACAGACAAAACATCAACAAAGAAGTATTAGAATTGAACCAAAGTTGTGAACAAATTGGTTTAGTATATATCTACAGTGTTCCACCCAATATCAGAATGCACATTCTTCTCAGCTGCACATGGCTTGATCTCCACATGCTATCTCACAAAATGCTTAAATAAATACAAAGTGAAATTATCCTGTGCATATTATCAAACCATTATGCAGTGAAATTGGAAATCAGTGACAAAAGAAACCACAAAATTCTATAACACATGAAAGTTAAGTAACAGGCAACTCAACAAAAAAATGTGTCATAGGTTAAATTATGGGAAGAAATTAAAATGTCTATAATTAAATTATAATGCTGATACAACATACTGGAACTTATGGGGCCCAATGAAAGCTATACTAAGAGTGAAATTTATAGCACCAAATTCTCATATCAGGAAAACAAAACGTGCTCAAATAAACAACCTAATGTTGAACCACCAACATCTAGAAAAGAATAAATCAACCCCAAATTTCATCTAAGGGAAGAAATTATAAAAATTAGAACAGAAATTAATGCAATTAAGACTAAGAAAACAGTACAATGAATCAATGAATTAAAAAGTTGGTTTTTTGAAAGATTAAACAAAATTGATAAAAACCTTAGAATTATCAAAAAAGGAAAAGCAGTTGGCAAGAAAAGAATGAAGTCACAACAGATCCTATGGAAATCCAGGACATCATTACACTCTACATTAAAAACCACAGTACTCTGAAAAAAAACCAA
>NW_004524865.1:259020-268163 GCF_000260255.1 Octodon degus
GAAGAACCTACATAGTGAAAATAGCCATACTTTCAAAATTGTTATAGAGATGTAATGCAATCCAGATCAAAATACAATTAGCCTGCTTCAAGAACTAGAGGGGGAAAAAATCCTAAAATTCATTTGGAAAAAGAAGAGACCTAGAATAGCAAAAACAACTGTAGGCAACCAAAGCAAGTTGGGGGGATCATAATCCCTGACTTGAAATTATACTACAGAATTACTATGATAAAAAAAAAAATCCTGCATGGACTGACAAAACAAAAAGGACTTAATCAATTGAACAGATTAGAAGATCTAGAAACCAATCCAAACACACTGTCAGTTTATCTTTGACAAAAGGGCCACATGTATTCACTGGAGGAAAGCCTCTTTAAAAAGTGGTGCAGGGAAAACTGGCTTTCTACATCCTGTAGACAACAACTAGACCCCTGTCCATCACTATGCACTAAACTAAAATCAAACTAGATCAAAAATCTAAACATTAAAAACAGAAACACTAAATCTGAGGAAGAGAGAATATCTAGAACTCTTGAAGACAGATACAGGCAGAGACTTTATGAACAGAACTGCAGTTGCACAAAAAATACTACAAAGAATCAGTAACTGACACTCCTTAAAAATGTTTTCTACATCAAATAAATTATCAATAGAGTGAAAAGACAATGCACCATGTGGGAAAAAATTTTGCCAGCCATTCCTCTTACAAAGGAATAATGTTTAGAACATATGAAGAACTGAAAAAATAAGACTTCTCCAAATTTAAAGATCCAATCCAAAAATGGACATCTTAAATGAGCAGATGCTTCTCAAATGAAGAAGTAGAAACCACTAATAAATATATTTTTAGAAATGATCAACATCACTGGTCATTCAAGAGATGCAAATCGAAACAATGCTGACAGTCATTCACTATAGAAAGAATAGTTATTATCAAAAAATCAACCAATAACAAATGCTGGTGCAGAAACGGGGAAAAAGCAACTCTTCTCCACTGGTGGTGGGAGTGTATGTAGAATGGTACTACCACTGTGGGAATCAGTGTGGAGATTAGAAAACTAGGACCAGAGGCCCCATTTGACCCAGCTAATACTATTCTTTGTATATTCCCAAAATAATTACAAGCATCATACTACAATGATATATGTGCACCCATTTCATAACAGCACAGTTTGTAATAGTTAAATCTGGGAAGCAATCCAAATATCCATCAGCTGATGGATGAATAAAAGATGTGGTTTGTTTACAGAGTGGAGTACTACTCAGCCATAAAGAAAGATATACTTGAGACATTTATAGCTAAATCGAGGGACTTTAAGACAATATTTTTAAGTAAAATAAATCTGACAAACATATGTAAATATTGTCTTGTATCTCTGGTGTGAGAAATTGAAAGTATAAATAAGAACCAAGATGTATAATATTGTAAAATATGCAGAAGTTGTTCAAAAGGAAAGGGAACTAGGGAAGGAGAAAAGAAGGGGGAGAAAAGGAGGATAAAATGGAGACAAATCTTTGTGAATAAGGAGAGGAAGAGAAATTGGAAAGAAGCAAACAGGAAAATGAAGAAATCAATTTATCATGTACAAATTCCCTATGATAAATGTGATCATTATGTATATCTAAATGGTACCAATACACTTAATAAGAAAACCCAAAAAAGAGAGAGATGGACTAAATGCACTTTGCATAAAGGAATGTACATGAGTCTTTTGGGGGTCTGGGGTGGAACATTATGGTTTATACCTACTTAACCCTCCAAGGCCTCATGCAATCATAGGGGGCTTTCAAAGGGATGGATTATGGGTGTGCTACACTCAGCATTGCATTAGTCCACGGGTAGGTTAATAGTTGGTTGTGATGTTGGAAGTAGAAGTGTGGTGGGAAGAGGTAGGTCACTGTGGCTGAGGCCTGGAATGGTCTGTACCCCTCATTTTCTGGATCCCCTGCTGCTTCTTGCCTGTCATGCCATGCTTTTTCTCTGTCATACCCCTCCGCCCTACCATCATACCTTGGAACCAGCCAACAATGTAGTGAAAACTCTATAAACTGTGAGTCAAATTAAAATCTCCTCCTTTAATTTATGGATGTCAAATGTTTTGTCCTAGACAATATCCAATATCCAACTTAATTAGCATATCCATCACCTCACATACTTATAGCAATTCTTCATTTCCTCCACTGTGTCTATTAGTCTTCTCTCATTGCTGGGACAAATACCAGTCAACCAAAATAAAGGAAGGAAAGATTCATTTAGCCCAGTTACTGGAGGTTTCAGTCCATACTCAGCTGGCTCCAAGCAAGACTGGCACATTGCAGAGCAGCAGTTCATGGAGGCAGCAAACAGCAAGAGCAAAGGGAGGAGTAGCAGCAACAGTGGCTGCAGAGAGCAAGTCTGTCTCCCTTAAGCAGCTCTCACACCCACACTCCCAGGAGATCATGAGTTAGTCACAAACTCTAGAAGTTTACCCCATGACTGCATGAGGCTTTGGGGGGACAACTAGACAGAAACCATAACAGCCTAGAAACATTTTATAATAGCACCAGTGAAAACTATTCTTGTTGGGCTGGGAATATAGCTCAGCAGCATAGTGCCTGCCTGGCAAGCTCAAGGTTCTGAGTTCAATTCCCAAGACAAAAAAATCTACTATTCTCTTGTATTAGATTCAGTGGTGGGGGGTACTGTGGGGCTTCTTTCCATATCTTTGATGTCTTGAACAAAGAACTGGACAAAATACACAGAAAAGGCAGCAAAGATGCACATTTATTGCAAGTATGTAAGCAGTATGTTCTAAGGGCAAGAGCTACACAGTGCAAAGGTTTATAGCAGCCTGCAGGATAAGAAAAATGGGGTCTTTTGTATGCAAAATTTCCACATTGGCTTTCTCCTCATGCATATAAGGCTTTGGGACATTTGTCCTGCCTGAAACTCACTTGGTTTCACACCACATTTAAACTGTCTTATCAAAAGACTGGCTTGGCACTCTGCCAGATATACATGAAGAATTAGAAAGAACAACTTCTAGTTGGTACTGAGAACAGCACCACATTGAATTGAAGAATTAAAAACAGCACTTTTCTGATGGGTCCTCTAGACAACACCAGATTCGAGTTAGGGATTCAAAACAGCTTTTCTTCTTAGTCCGAAGTGCTCAGCCATAAACTGATGTCAGTTGGGATCCTGCGTTCTTTGCATGAGCTCTTTTTAGGAAACATCTCACTCAACTTATTAGCCATGGAATTTTATAATCTTTACACATTCTTGTGTAAGTTGTCCAGCTAAATGTCCTACCTTACTCTTAGGGAAAAAAAAACAAACAAAAACAAAAACACAACTCTGCTGTTTTGTTTTGTTTTGTTTTGTTTTGTTTTGTTTTGTTTTGTTTTGTTTTGTTTTGGTGGAACCAGGGATTGAACACAACTCTGCTTGAAGCCTTATTCCCAAAGAAAGGTCAAAACAGTTAAGTGAGGGCCAGCAAGATAGCTCAACGGTCTAAAGTGCCTGCTTAGGCAAACTTAGGCAAAGCTCAGGGACCATGGTTCAATCTCTGGCCCCACATACTACACTACCCCCATCCCCAAGGCAGCTGAGTTGCTCCCCCCTACCCAAGAAAAGTTAAGTGAGCATCATTTTAGATGATGTCTTGCTCTCTGTACACTATTGCATTTTTTATAATAAAAAGTTGACAACATTACATGCTGTTTTATAACCTGCTATCTTCACTTAATGGAGTATAGTACATACATTTTCACCTCCATAAATTCATATCAATGCCATGAAATCCTAATGGTATAATCGATAACTTTTTCCACTCTCCCCATTACTCCATGTGCCTTCCCCTTTATTACCTTTCTCTTGCCTAATAATCCTCTCCCCTCTACATTCATGCTACTTTTTAGATTCTACATATTAGGGAAAATGTGTTAGTTGTCTAAGTCTTGTTTATGTTGCTTAACATGGTGGTCTCTGGTTCCATCCATTGTCCTCCAGATGATTTAATTTAATTCTATTTTATGATAAGTACCTCATATGTGTATGTATTACAGTCTCTTTATCCATTATCAGTTGAAGGGCAGCTAGGCTGGTTCCATCTCTTGGCTATTGTGAATACACTGCAATAAACATGGACATACAGGTACCCTATAGTATGCTGACTTTAATTCCTTCAAGCATGTATGAAGAAGTGGCATAGTGGGTCATACGGTAGTTCTATCTGTTTAAGAACCCCCACTGATCTCCAGAGTGCCCTACTAATTTACATTTACACTAGCAATAAAGAAGGCTTCCTTCTCTCCCTACACCCTTGCCAAGATTTATTGTTTTTTGTACTCTTGATGCCACCCATTCTTTCTGGGATGAGATGGAATCTCAATAAAGCTGGCTTGCATGTCCCTAATGGCTAAAGATATTAAACATTTTTTTTCAAACACTTATTGGTCATGGCTTTATACTTTTTGTCTGCAATGAAATATTTTTTTAATTTATTTTTATTTTTTTATTTTAACATTTAGTGTGTGTGTGTGTGTGTGTGTGTGTGGCCAGCTCAGCCCACCAGGGGGCGGGGCTGGCTGGCATGTGGTGCTGGGGGATTGAACCACGGTCCCTGTGCTTTGCCAAGCTTGTTCCAAGTAGGTGCTTTAGACCACTGAGCCATCTCTCCAGCCCCTGCAATGAAATATTTTTACAAATAAAAAAATATTTTTTATCTTGATTCAGTTATTTCATAAAGTACCTTCTAGCTCTAAAATTCTGTGATTATAAACTGCTACTGAGAGGTACTAATTCTAAAAATTTTATAATCTTATTAAATCAGTGTAAGTCATAGTCATAAGAATTGATGTAAGATTTTCCCAGCTCTGCGCCCTCTTTTTTTTTTTTTCTTTTGTATACTATACTTATTCTTCAAAGGGCACTTCTCCTTTATGAGTTACAATTACCACTGCTATTTTTTACAAGCCAATTAAAATAAACATTTTACTTTGGAAAAGGAAATGTACTTTTTCCACTAGATCCATGCCAACTTTCATTCCATACCTTGCCCAGTCATTTAATCAATGATGATCTTTATGAGCAGTTGGAGAAGACATTAAGGAATTAATGACTCATCGCCCCTCCAGAGCCCTTCTAGGTCAAAAGGGCTTAGGTTGTGCCCCCTCCTCTATACAAGGGGCTGCTGAGTGGAACTCTGAATGAGTTATATATGCTCTTTTGTAACCAGCTGTTCACTGCTCAAACATAAGGAAATGAATCATAGGGCTTGGCCAAGACTTGCTACTTCTGTCTCCATATGAAGCAGTAATGATAAAACCAATGGCTGCTCGATAAACAACCAAGAACCAAGAGTAGGATACAGAAAGGCTTTAGCTGACACCTTTTGAAGTGAAAATTTCAACTTGATAGAAGCTATATTTCTAGAGAGTCATAAAAACTAGCTTCCTAGCATGATCTCTGCTCAGATCTCAGGATCCTCATGTAAAACTTCAGGTTTGAAGCATAGGATATTTCAAATTAAATGTCTTATTTAGCCACTAAATACAGACATCAGTACAGAATACCTTGGTCATGTACATGAAATAGATGCTCAGGTATTATTGGATTGCAAACAAAACTATCAAAGTATGATCCCTACTCAAAGAAATATTTATTTATTTATTTATTTATTTATTTATTTATTTTTGTTACCAGGGATTGAACTCAGGACCTTGAGCTTGCCAGGAAGGTTCTTATACTGCTGAGCTATCTCCCTGGCTCAAAGAAATATTTATGCAAGGGTAAAACAATAACCTGCAGGTAGAAACATTAATCCTGCTTGCCCAAGCTACAACTGGAGTGCATGATTGCACAAGTGGAAGAATGAAATAAGCACAAGAGAAGATACTTAGTTTGGCCAATGGATTATTACTTATAAGAAAAAAGGCAAAGATAATAGTAAACTACAGAATATTTGCTCTATTATTCAGCAGTGTAAAGAATTACACGTAAATGATAGCAGCAAGCAAACACTGGAAGACATGTGACCATGGATTTTCTATATTCTAGACAACTCACTGTAATAAGTGCTATTGAAGGATAATAAGTGAAAAAGAGGAATGGGAAAAAATATTCTTACCAAGGACCTTGTTCCAAAGGTAAGACTAATATTCTGCTTTGAAGAATGATAAAAACTTGACAAATTGAGAGAAAAAACTTTCTCAGGAAGATGAATGGTGAGAACAGAGCCATTCCTTAAAATCATGTGAAAACACTTTTAAATCTGACAATCTTCACATTTTCTGCTCTTAATTCTGCTCATCCACAGAACTTCTTGCCATCTTCCTATTCATCATGATCTCAAGTCCATGGGGTCAGAAATACTCTTCTTCTAAACTACTCTACTGAGAGAACTCCTATTCCTCCATTAGATCAGAAAACTTTAAAAATAAAATAATTACTGTACTTGAACTTCACAGACTGCCCAGTCTCTCTCAAAACTACCCATGCTGTCAAGGTGTGCAAACACACATGCAGAATACGTAAACAAACATTCACGCTGTTTAACTCTATAATTTTATTATAAACACAAAAGAAGATGAGGACATGGCCTCCGGTTTGTATTCTCTAAACCCTGTGGTAGAATGTCACTCTCTCCTGTAAGAGAATGTTTTAATCCTGTGGAACACATGCATGCATCCTGTGCAGTGTAGCTGGCTTGTTCACCATTGGGAGTTGAACTCACATTTAACTGGGTGTCCTATATTTTATTAGTCAACTCTAATATATACCAAGCAGAATTGCCTGACCTCATAACAGCAGTGCTTAAAACCACAAATGCCTATTTCTAGTCAAGTTTGCTGATTGTTGTATAGTTATTGCAGTAAGAATGTTTGTGTTGTCAGGTACAGAAGACAACAGTCTCAAGATCTCTTCATTCCCTGGGTCTGCGCCATTGTATTCATCAGAAAGCTACACATTCAGTCAGATCCTCACACTTCTCCTGCAGGGGAAGCAGGCTGCCTTGCAACTGGACTTGCTGGCAACAACTTATCTCCATAGGAGAAATGTACACTTATTTTGACTGGGGTTGTTTCTGAATCTCAACATCCAGGTTTTTCTAGAGCAAACTTTTCTCCAATTCGAAGTTTGGCTTCCCATGAAAGAAATTTCAGACAGCAGCTAATTTTTCAGAATTTTTTCTTGTTGTGAGGGGCAGGGAGTGGGTTGGGAATTGGGGCAGAGTGGCAAGGAATCTGAGAACCTGTGGGCCATCTGCCAACCCACTCCCATTCTCATGGTCCCTTTCTCTGGATGCTGGACCAAACGCCAGTCATCATTTTCTCCTCTCCCAGATAGTTTGCCTTCCACCTCATTAGCTGTTCCCACTGGCACACATGATGGATATTTGTGTGTTTTAAACCAATAACTGCATTAGCACCATTCCCAAGCCAGACCTCATCTCCCTGAAGCCCTGTGTCATCTTCCTCTTCCTGTGAAGTTGGTCATGACATCCAGGGGCAGCACTACTCCTGAGTGGGACAGTATAGGAGGTGTCAGAGCTAGCCCTGCTCAGAATCACCGTTACGGTCTGACATCTCTTGTTCCAGCTGTCTCCAATCATACCTCCCCATAAGTTTCCTTTCACATTGATACTATTCATTCTGAACCATAAAAGTTAATATGTTGCTCCTGTGCTCAGAAACTAACAGCACAGCATAAGAGCAAGGTCCAGCACAAGGTCCTGAGTTTGAGTCCAGGTAACAAAATAAAAAGAAATCAACACTGGTATCTAGGGACTGCAAGATGAAATCTGGACTTGTCTTTAAGGTCTCTTCCTTGTACTTGAGTCCTACCTAATGTTCCAGTTTTGTCTTTTAGTACCAGCCACAATTAACCCCGCACGTTTCTGTGTTTTCAAGTATGAGTATGTTTCCTGTGTCCCTCATGCTTCTGTTGATTCATTCAAAACATCAACTAAGTGTCTGGACCTAGTTAGGCATAGCAAATGCACTGGGGATTAATACGTAGTCTGTGATGACGGCTATAACCAGATAGACACAGTGAGGACAAAGAAGGGACAATTAATTCTGAAAGGAAAATGAAAGTGGTTGTTGCTTAGCTCAAGTGCAAATTTACCTGGGTGTGCTCCCTGTTTATTTGGTAAATCCGGCAACCATGTGTATGACTTTATTGCAGGACCAGTCCAACAAAGATATCTGACCAGTATTGTCTCTATTTTTATTTCTTGTATTCTTTACTGTGTTTTGCCTACTACCATTACATTGTTTTAAAGACATGCAGCTATTCTGCAGATTATCTGCCCTGGTATACATTTAAACATTGGACACCCAGCCAACAGCAAAATCCACATTGTTCTTTTGGCCTGAAATACAATACCCATCAATAATGGTAAATATGGACCCCAGAAGTTGTTCCTGTGGATGACAATTTAGCATGTTTATTGCTGCCAACATTCAAAGAAAAATATTCCTGGAGGAATGAACTGGAGTGTCTTTATTTCTGGGGCTTTTGTTTGTTTTCCGGTGCTAGAAATTAAAATGCAGTTCTCATACATGCTAAGTAAGTGTTCTATCACTAGAGCTATGTCCCAATCCCTGGGCTTTCTGTTTCCAAGAGACAATTATTTAGGTAGTATAGTGAGGGAAAGAATAAGAACATGCTCATGGGATCTTGAACATTGTTTTGCCAGAGGAGTGATCATATTTCCTCCTCAGATAAGGGTTCACCACTTCTACTGCAGCATTACCATCCATCTCTCAGGCCCTTCAGGACTAGTGCTATCACATCATGCATTTGATTTATTGGTGTAGAGAAAATAAGCCCTTCAGTTTGAGAGCTTGACGGTCCTGGGCAGAGTGGTGTTCTAGAAAGATACATCACAATGCTTCACCAAAGCTGTTTGGCTGGAAGACGGTGGGCCAGGCACAGCATCAGCCCAGCAGGGCCTCAGGTAGCACCTCTGATGCCTCAGGAGATGCCTCTCCACGGGAACCTCATTCTGATTTAACCAGTAACATTTTTGGTGAAGAAAGATTGCTCATGAAATAATCAAATCAAACTGGAGGAGGATTTTGAGATGTTCTTTCATTGAAATGCCAAGACTTTCATGCTTTGTAAATTTTTAATGTTTTCTTAATTAATTTTATTT
>NW_004524865.1:269591-282712 GCF_000260255.1 Octodon degus
AAAAAGGTTTTAAGGATATACTCCAACTGTAAATATATCTGGGGGAAGTGTTGTGGAGTACTTCTACTTTTTCTTTGTATTATTTGAATTTCTTTCAAGGAGTGTTTTTTTTTCAGAAACTTTTGTTGTTGTTGTTGTTATTGTTGTTGTTTTGCAATTTGAAAAAGTATCTTTAACAGCTTGAAAATTTCCTCATTTGTTGTTCTATGTAAAGCCAGCTCTGAACATATCTCAGTGAGTGCACATTACCTGTGTATTACCAATGACTAGGCCACAATGCCATGCAACCACCAGTGCTCAACAAACATTAGTGAAATAAAATAATCAAGAACATCCTTACCACCAGGGTCACTGTACCAATTTTGGCTCATCACCGCCTCATTGTGAGTACACAGCTGAATTCTAACTGACATGAATGGAAAGCAGGGAGAAACTCAACTGGGAGCCTCTGAGATGTACATTGAGCCTCCTGCTCCCACACATCTGCCTTGCACTAAGTAACACTAGAAGTGTACATACAAATGCCTCTTGTCTGTTGTTTGTTTAAATCAGTGCTTGCCCACACCTGAGTCTCCCTCCTGCCCAGCCATCCAGCCCTGGCAATGCTGCCTGCCTCCTTATCTTCTCCCATTGTTTGGTGCCCTAGTAACACCGAGGGTAAAAGCATTTACACCAGCACCACGTGGGAAATACAGCCCCATTGGAAGAGAAACTAAGTACAGCTTTACACAGTCCCCTAGCCCTGGGTAGGCCTTCCTGGGCCCCACCTAAGAGGTGCTTGCTAGGCACATCCTTCACACACTTCCTGGGCCTGGCTGAGAGGGTTTGCTGGGGGCCAGCAAGTGTACTAGTTTTATCCAAGGCATGGGATCAAAATGAAGCTAAACCTGGTTAGGAAATGTTAAATGAAAAAGAAATGCTGAGTTTACTTTCTAGTAACTCCAAGAAAACAAGTTTTTCAGCTCTGCAGTGGTCTAGGAGGATCGCCCTGAATGGTTCAATCAGTTGTATTTAATATTTCTATGAAAAAGTCAGCCACAAGACATTGGGCAGCAGCCACCTAAGCATCCTCACAGCAATGCTAGTGCAACCCTTGTTGTGCCAGGTCTGGGGGCTCAGTGCTGCTGGGCTGAAGAGAACCCAAAGCAGAGGGTGAGGCAATACTAATGCCAAACCCAGTAGGCTCGGGAACATTCTTTGGTTCCCACATCAGTAAGGCAATCTGAGTCTAATCCAGAACAACTAAGCCATGGTGAGTAACTCCATCCCTTGGTGGGGTAGGGATATGAAAAACCAGAAACAATACTGGATGCCTACAGAAGGAGGTATAATAATTCCTTATCAATAGAATTTTATAATCTCCATTCCTCATTCCCCACTTTCACTGACTAATTCCCATTTCCTCATTCTAATTAAAAAATACATGTAGGTCCAATTCAGTGTTCATATTTTTCAGGCCATAACTTACCATTTTGCAAACCTGTCAGCAGAGCCTAATGCTAAGAAAAATTAAAGTTGTTGGGAGCTGGTAGAGAGTAAGAGCCGTGAAGTAGAGCCCAGGTCCATCCCTTGGGCAGGGAGTACCCTCAGGTGCCTGAACATGCTTTGCCCAAGCCTGAGGAGTGTTCCTTCGGGGAAACCACTAGCCACATCCAGAAAAATCAAAAAACAAAATAAATGTGTCCACTTCTCCTCTCTTTTTCCCTCTCCTCTTTGTCCTCTTCTCCCCCTTATCTAAAATGCAGCAGTTCCTAGACTGGGTGTGGTGGCACTTGCCTATAATCCCAGTGCTTGGAAGGTTGAAAACATGATGATCACTAGGAGTCCAATCTGTGTAGTGAGACCCTATAGTCCCTATACTAAAATACAAAAGGAAAAAAAAAAAAAAAATAAGATGCAGCAGTTCTTGTCTAAGAACAGAATACATTTATTACACCATTTTTATGTGCTAAGCATCCAGCAAATTTGCATGTGCACACCTAGACAGAGTTCTAAAGCAGGGAGGAGGTGGCATTTCCAGAAATGTCTCCCCATCACCACCCTCTGCTGGCCTTGGTTTTCTGTTCCCTTTTCCATTTTACTGGCATAACCTCTTCATCTTCACCCACACACTGCCTGTTTTCTAGACCCTTCCTTACGTAAAAAGAGATAAATTTTATGGTTTTTGAAGGAAACATGAATAAAATACTCTCTCTGCCTCTGATTGTAAAATTTTAGGCCAAGTTTGCTGGTAAGCCTGGGTTACTACTGATATCCTAAGCTAAAGGCTAGTGCTGAAGGGGAATCCGTGTGTGTTTCAAGGTAATCAGAAAAGACACCCCAAGGGAAGCACTGCCGCCAGGCTGTGCCTATGAGACTCCTCCCGCTGGAGTACGGAGTCTGCACAAAACGGCATGCCCAGCAACACCTTCAGGAAAGCTCGTCCACGAATGGCTGAGGCCCTCTTCACATACCCAAAATAAAAAACAATTTCCTTTTGTTCATCACATTAACTTCATTCCTTCTTCAACCTAGGAAATCCAAAGCCTTCCAGGGAGTAGGAATCTAAATGTCAGTGCACTCTCCTTGTCCTGTATCACCCCCCTACCCCCTGCCCATGTTCTTCCCCTCAAGCCCAGTAATCATGATGCCAGAATCCAGGAAACACTGCCCTAAGGCCTGAGTTCTAAGAAAAAGAGACAAAAGCAAGCGACACTGGCTTGCTGATGTTCCTGGCAATGCGAGTTTCTTACTCTGGTTGGCACAACAAATTCCCACAGACTGGGAGCCTTAACACCTACTTTCTTTAGTGTCTACAAATTGGAAGTCCCAGACAAAGATAACAGATATGCTGGTTCCTGGTGCTGTCTCTTTTCCTGCCTTACAGATGCTTTCTCACTGTATCCTCCCTCGGCCTTTCCTCTGTATCCTCACACAGAAAGAAAGAGAGAGAACTGGGTTAAGGACCAGCCCTCATGACCTCATTTGACTTTAACTCCCTAAAAACCTTGTCTTCAAACCTAGTCACTTTAGGATTAGAGGTTCTGTGTGAAGATTGTTCAATCTAAACCTGGGCAATTCAGAGATTCAGTGAAATTTTGTATCAAAATATAAAAGTGTTGAGCATGTGCAAAGGCCGTGGTTCAACGTTTACGTGGGTAGTAGTAAGTACATGGGAAAATGCCCACACTAGCCCTCAGGAAATGCCAATTTATCCACTGTGAGATACCACTACACACCTATGTGACCATGGAGATAAAAACAAGGACAACCCCAGGTGCTGACAAGGACGCAGGGCCACTGACCACACAGCTGGTGAGAGCTGCAAAATGGTACTGCTACTCTGGAAAGCAGCTTGGTATTTCCTACAAAGTTAAATGCACACAGCATAAGCCTGGAAAGTCCACTGTTAGGCAGTTACCAAGAGAAAAGCATGTATCCACAAAGACTTTTTCACTGCAGCTATCATTGCTAAACATTAAGAAATCACTTGCACAAGAATCTCCACCTTAAACTCTTGTTGTTTGCTACCTATTTTTTTTACAATGATGACAATTCATGATTTAAAAAAGAAAAGAACAATGATGGAGAAAGTTAATGCTAAGAACTACAGACAGCAAGAGGAAATGAAGATAGAATTTCAAAGAAGTTGTATTACAGAATATTATCAGTCTGTATTTATCTTAGCTTTTAGACTTAATTCACTGGTTAAGCAGAACAAATGAAAATGCTTTAAGCAAATGAGAACATAAGATAGGACTGCTTTAAATAAATGGTTTTTCAGTAAGCTACTCTGGAGGATAGCTTGACAGTTTGTTTCAAAACTAGAAATGTTCTTACCATATAATCCCCAAAATGCAATCTTAAACATTTATCCCAGAAAAATAAGATCATATTTTCACACAATGGGAATATGTGTGTGTGTAACAGCTTTAGCTATAATAACCCAAAATTGGAAAATACCCAAGTGAATTTAAACAAATGATTAAACAAACTGTGGTACATGCATGCCATGGGGTAGCCTCGGCCTGTAAAGAAATGAACTCTGTGAATGGGTGTCAGGAGCCACTTTTGGGTGAAAACAGCCAATCCCCCAAGATTTCTTGCTGTATGATATGACTTATACATTTTTTGAAATAACAAACTGATGTAAGTAGAGAATACAGTAGCTATTACAAGGGGGCCAGGGATGGAGAGAGGATGGGTATGACTTCCAAGGGAGGCCTGTGGTGAGATGCACCTCAGTGTCCTGAACATGGTAGGGTGTGAAAGTGATGCACCAACTCTCTGAGCAACCTTAACACAGTCAGGTCAACACCTACCACCATCTATCACACACACAGAAATGAATGTATTTATCATGTTAAGATCCATGGAAGTTATATGGATTGCCATAATGTTCATTTCTTGGTATAGATGTTAAAGTCAGTCAAAGTCTTTTCTGATATTATCATAAATCATTTTAAGCACACCTTTAAGTATTCTACAGACATAACTCAATTATACCTTTTTCTATTCACATTTTTTGTATATGGAATTCAAGAAAGTAACACTTTGCTAAAGAAAGGACATTCATACACACTTTAATGAAGCTTATAAAACTGACCAATAACCTTCCATTATCTCACGTCATATATATTTTTCAGCTAACAAATGGTATTCACAAATGCAATGATAATGAAATTGGACCTTAATATTTTTCTTACAAAAGAAGTTGGGGAAGCTGGGGAGATTGGTGGTCTAAGCACCTGCCTAGCAAGTGCAAGGATCCGGGTTCAATCCCTGGTACCACAGGCCATGCCCCCTAGAGCCACAGTATTACCATGCTGGCCACCAAAACCAAGCGTGGTGGCACACACTTATGGTCCCAATGCTGGGAAGGCTGAGACAGGAGAGTTACTATGAGTATGAACTGTGCAGTGAGACCCTGCACCAAATAAATTAATTAATTTTAAAAAATGCTTAGAAGAAGTTAGTAGTTGGCAAGAAATGCAGTTAGAAACTAGTAACTGGCACTTTCAGTGGGAAGGCCTAGGTGGGGGGTTGAAGTCACCTTTCCACATCTACTAAGCAGAATCTGTATTTACTTTTTTTAAACATACTATGACAGAATTTTTGTGCTAGAGGAATGATGATTACTCATTTGTCCAGTTAGATTTAACATGATATTTTCAAACTGCCATAAAAATAGAGGATGAGACTAATCTGACAGCAGAAAGCCCCAGCATAGACTCAAAAGCTCTATGAGCACAGAAAGATGACAAAGGCAGTACTGCACACCCAGAGCCTTGCTGGTTGACTTAGAACGTGGTGTTGATTAAGTTTACCATTAAGAAACAAGAAGCTTTAAGGGGAATCTGAATTTTTATACAAAGTCTCCCAATGTTCAATTGGTGAAAACCATTTCAAATATTTTTATAACACTGTGTGAACCAAGCGGTATTAGATTCCCAGGATTGCCCTTACAAATGATCAAAAGTGGAAGACCCAATACCATTATGGGCTACTGGACTCTTTTAGAATATTTTGCTGAGTTTACACACCTATAATATTCAAATAACGGAACTTAACAAAAAAAAGGGGATACAGATGAATGTCCATTTTGTATCTGGGTATTCAAAGTGGTTAGGATAGATATATAGTTACATTCTCTTGATGAATAGAGGGATTTGTTCTACTGGTGTTTGTAAATAAGATATCATGTCTGCATCTTGTATGGCAATTAACCACTAGGAAGAATGTATGCAATGTGTTAATAATTGAAACTGTCCTACCAATTTGATTTGAAACTGTCTCATTGTTATTTATCAATAAAATTATGGGGAAAAAAAGCTAAGTGGCTTAAACAAAAGCAATATACTCTGTCACAGTTCAAGAGGACAACATCTGAAATCAAGGTGCTGGCTGGGCCGATCCCTCCTGGAGGCTCTGCTGCCTGCTTCTGTCCTAGCTGCTGATGATAAAATAAATCCCAGATATTTCAAAAAATTTTAAAACAAAGGGAAAAAAAGGATTAGAAAACCATTTAGATAAAAAAAATTACAAAAAAGTACTTAGGTAAATATTTGCATACTCAAAGGGTAAAGAAAGACTTTATAGTCAGATCTCCACATGCAATATTTATACAGAAAATAGAATGAATAATCTTATAGATTTAACCATAAAATATACTTCTCCATATTTAAGAATACTCTCTACATTAAAAACAAAAAAGGTAAAAATACAGGCAAGAATATTATACAAATTTAAAATAGATACAGCAAGGCTATCTTTTGACTGATTTGTAACCTTCAAAAAGATAGATTGCTATGGGCTTATAATAGAAAATTAGCAGCAGAAAAAAGGTAAATGTCCTGGATATAGGAAAATATGTTGAGTCTTACTAGCTATCAATGTATTGCAAATATGAAAGTGACAGTAATCTTCTCCCCAACAAACTGATCAAGATTTCAAATAAATCAACCAATACGAATTCTTGGTAACCGCAAGCGGGTGGCCAACAATGTCACATATTAGTGGCAAACAAATTATCCAGACTTTCTAGTGCTCTTATTAGCTGGTATAAAAAGCCTTAAAAATATTTATTCCTGACATGTTCAGTGGTCAAAGCAATTAGCCAACAACTATTTGCTTTTTGCGAGTGGATAGTATTCTAGACACTATTCAAAGACAGTGTCTAGAATACTGAGGTGACCTCATGACAGGACAGATTGGTGTATGGTGCCATTTTTTTGTGTTACAAAAGCTGGTGCATACACATCACATCTATAGAAAAATTGAAAACAATAGCCATGAAAATATTCACTATCACCTCTAGTTATGTTATTATAGATATATTTTCTTTATAATCTGCATTTTGATAGACTACCTTAAAGATAAATAGAAGAGAATTAATAACTTAAAAAAGAAAAATATTTTTGTACATCCTCTTTTTTTAACTTTAAAAGGAACAAAAGTGCTAATAGCTATCTGGGATTATTTCAGAATTGTAGGATCACCAAGAATGACAGAATTATTGACCCATGAAGAACCGTCTCTTCACAGGCAGAGCCTATTGACTGGCTTCAGCTCATGTAAAGTCACTGCACACAGACTGGGATCACCAGAAGCACATCCTGGGAATGGGTAAATCTTTCTTCTAAGAATGGAATTCAATTTGCAGTAATAACTCTGTGTTTTCACTGGGTCCACAGAAAGCTGTTAGGTCCCAGGCAGTATGCAAAACCCTTCATTTAGAGGCAGGTCTGTGCCTGCTCTTTGCCAAAGAGAAGGAGAGCTACCTTGGCAGGAGTTGCGGAAATAAAGACTGTTCATTTTTAGGAGCAGAAAAATCAATGAAAAGAACAAAGAAAGAGAACCTCTGAGTAGGAGGAAAGGCAAATGATATCCCTGAACAGTATCACATATAAAAAGTATGTGGTAACACTATGTATTACAACAAATACTGTGAAATTTGTATTACTTTGTTAAATGAAAATCTGTATCACTTGTATTTTTTCTGTTTTAATTCTAATTTGTACTCTCCTTAAAAAAATTTTAAAGGTATGTGGTGAGTGGACCAATTAGAGGACTATCTCTATAGCTTGCCCCCCTAAAAATCAGTCTTAATAGATGCTCTGACAATGGTCAACAGGTAATATTAACCTTTCTGTATTTCAGTGAATATACTGAAGAGAGAATACTAAGAAACTGAAGCAACAGAGCAGAACACTAGTCCGATTCACAAAATAAAGCAATAAAACACTAGTGTCTGGCAACTAAAATCAGATTCTTTTTAGTGATGCAGACGCTGATGTCACATAATGAAAAATAAGTGCTTACCACTCATGGGTTATACACTTACAAGCCAATGCTTTATCTTTCGTTGTTATTGGACCATTATTATTGTCATTATTGAATCAAAGATTCTCAGTAAAATAATGTTCAATTCCCCGTTAAGTGTGAAGTAAATGCTAGATATTAATATTATAAAACTTCCCAGATCTCCACTGTCCTTTTCAAAAACTGAAAATAATTCCATTATTTTAAATTTTTTGCATTACTTCTGTGAATTTCCATTTATCTCCATAAAGGAAATCACTTAGTCCCCAATATATTTAAGAATGACAAGTTGTTATACATTAGGAAACCTAGTAAGATGTTGGAAAGTATTTGTGAAAGTTTTTAAAAGGACGATACAAAAAAAAAAATGTTGCGAAATGAATCAAATGCACTGAGTTCCATCTCATATCATTTTATCAAGTATCTGTTTCACACTAGGCATTGGGCTATGTTCAGGAAAATGACTATGATATATTCCCTAAAGAAGCATATGTATTCGTGAGATAGATGCCTAGACAGATTGCCTCCATATAATGCATAAATGCTATGACAGAGTTATCAATTGAAAACTGTAAGAACTCACACTAGAGAATCCACACATGACGATAGATGAGTTAAGGATGCCAATCCACTGAGTTAAAATTAGAATACTGTGTTGGATTATCCAGCTGGGTCCAGCGTACTCACCCTTCACATCTTCAAAAAATGAAAGTAGGAAACAGAGTAGCTCGGAACAGCATGACCTGAGTTCAGGACAAAGGACACTAAGAGTTGCAGTGATCAAAATCCAAGTGGACAGAGGGTCACAACCCAAAGCACAAGGCAGCCTCATGAAGCTGCCTCATGAAAGCCACAGAAATGAACACAGTCTGTACCTCAGTCTTGAGACTTGAAGACTTTACATGATCTGCTGCTTTGCACATAGATAATTTGGGTAGATAACACCCAGCAGGAGCTACCGAACAGTTCTCACACCCCCATCATGTGACATATTGCCAAAGCACAAACTTCATCATCTCCCTCCCATGTGGTCAGGCAACCTAGCTGATTCCTCACTGGGTAGGGCACACATACCCTAAAAACACTATTTCATGTCCCCTCTTTCTTCATACCAGAACTTAGTGGTTGGGGGGGGGACCCTTTTCTTTCCCATGGCAATGCCAGTACCACCCACCTGCCTGGGTAGAAACCTGTCCCAGTTCCTGCATGACCACATCATCATGATCAGCAGTCATCAGAAGCAGAATCAGATGCTTTGAGCCATGAGCCCAGAATCAGAAGTCAGTGTCCCCTTTCCACTGTGTCTTCCCATTGCGTCTCCTTCCTGGTTGTTGCTAAGCTGACTTGCCTGTTTTATTCACTGTCCTTGCACACTGGGCCTTACTTCCTGGTAGGAGCTTGTTTTTCTTCACTTATGTCTACATTTTTTTAATATTCCTATGCTTAGACAAACTGCTATATTTTATTTTCCTCTCATCTCTCAATAGTAAGACCTGAATAAAAACTGAAAAGTTTATTTCATATTGTACAGTCTTTCTACTTTGTCACAGTTTTATACTATGTTACATGTAAAAGAATCACAATTCAACAAATTCACAGAGTAGCAGCCAACTGCCTTGATAAAGGGAAACCACAGTCAGCTCAGGCACCATTCAGACTATAAGGTAAAGCAGGATAAAGCAGGATCGAGCAAGCTGGTGATCCCCATAGCATGTAAGGCTACATACCTTGAGAATCGGAAAAAGTTAACCCAGAGCAGGAAAGTGGGGTAGACTGGTGTTTCAGAGATGTATTTCAACAACGCAAACATCAGCAATAAAGGAATAAAACAGCCAGAGAGACAGCTCAATTTATGAGAGCTTATAAGCATCTAGCTGGCGTGTCAACGTAAGGAAGAGAAATGGAGTGTGCTGATGTCAGTGGAGTCACCGCAAGGAGTTCAGAATGATGTGAAAACAGATTCAAGGATGTATTCAACAGAAGGAGCTGGGTGCTTGAAAACGATGAGAAAGCAGGACCCTGGCTCCAAGGAGTTCATCACCTACTGGGAGAGACAGATATACAAGCAAATCATCACAGAACTATTTGTTTGGTTCTAAATATAGTCCACACAAAGGGATAGGGGACAAAAGGGGGCAGTCTTCCATACTTCCTGTGGAGAAAAAAGAAAGGTTTTGTGTAGGTGACAACTGAGTGAGATGACAGATGAGTGGGTGGCAGCCAGTGCTAGAAGAAGGGGTGGACCTTTTGGGTGCAACCAGGAAAAGCACCTCCAATTTAAGACCCAGTATTAAATCACTCAGATATTTGCCGTTCTTTTTGAATTCTGAGAATCTGCAGTACAATTCTGCCTGAGGAATTTGTCTCTCGTGTTAGAGACAGTAAATGTGAAACTGTAACTTCATGTCTCTTCTCAAGGACACTGAATATTTGTTTATAAAGAACACCCCATCTGACACATTGCAGAAACAAAGGGAGCTTTTGAGAAGTATCTCAGTCCAAGGAAGCTGTGTTCCTCTGTAGAGCTTCACTCTTGGACGCTTTGAGCCATGAGCCCAGAATCAGAAGCAATAAAAGTGGATAAAAGTGGCCTGCTGTATCTGCATGGGATACATCACACACACACACACACACACACACACACAAACACACACACACACACACCATCCTCCCTGAAAACAGAGTTACAACTCAAGTGTCCAAGTAACTTGGGTTAGGAAAATTTGTTTTGTTTTCTCTTTAGCTGCATGAAACTTTGCAAAGGATCAATTAGAAAGAATGCAACATTTAGTGTGATTTTAAGTCCAACAAGTACACCGCTTATACACAGGTAACTGTAGGATATAAGGATCTCAATTTTTAAAATCCCCACAATAAATGTAATCATTATGCACTGCAAACATGCACTAATAAAAAAGTTTCTACGTTTTTCAGGAATAAGCTCAGTATCCACCCACAAATAGAATGGGGTGCTACAGACTGAATGTCTGCACCCCCGATCATCTATGGAAGTGCTGACCCCCAGTGTTACACAGTTAGGAGGTGGGGCCTTGGGTAGTGACTAGGTTATGAGGGTGGGATTTGTGTTCTCAGAGACAGGGACTCCCTGGGGCCTTCTCTCCCCCAGGGGGACACAGGAGCAAGCTAGCCATCTGTCGCCAGGAAGACCATCCCAGCCGACCTCGACCATGCTGGCACCTGATCTCACTTGCAGCCTCCAGAACCATGAGACATACATTTCTGTGCAGCAGAAGCCACCTGCCCTGTGGCATCTTTATAGGGCAGCCTCAACCAAGACATGACTGTCTCTGTTCACAACATAACATGCCTTTTACTGAGAAAAATGTTAGGAAAGCACTCAGCTATACTAGAGCAGCAAAATCCTGAGTGATGTGTGGCCACTGTAGAAATACTGAAATAGGAACTGTAAAAAGGGACTGAAAATAAAGGGATAGGAAATAATTTATCAGGAAATATATAAATGAAAGAATAATTATAAATAAAAGATAATATAGCATTTAATAGAAAAATCAGAAGATTATTCAGTAGTCATTTTTTAGAAAGCAATGAAAAAGATACAGTTATGTGGGGCCGGGAGATGGCTCAGTGGAATGAGCGCTTCCCTGGCAAGCACAAGGGCCTGAGTTCAATCCCCAGTTCCACAATAAAAAAAAAAAAAAAAAAAAAAAAGATACAGTTATGAGACTTTCAGTACTAAGCTTAGTAGTAAATACATACAATAAAAGCTATTCTCAAAAAATAAATAAATAAAATAAAATAAAAAGTAAAAAAAACTATTCTCTTCTGGAGGGCTAACAACTTAAGTTTGCAGACAAAAAATTAGAGAAAAGAAGGGCTGCAAGAACAGCCAACATTTTGGCCCTAGCCTTTCAAGGTCAGTGAGGACTCAGGACATAGAAGAACCTGTACTGTAATATCATGTAACTCAGTTGTGTTCCAAATTTTCTGATCAAGGAGATTATGGGGCCACAGAGGAAAGTGATCAACGATGTACAGTGTGTCTAAGGAAAGTCATATGGAGAGAAAACATTCTCTCAGGCTTTCACAGAGAGCAAATTGGTCAAGCAATGGCCATGACTCATCCACATGGCTGACACTGACAAAGGATCTATAAACTGTGGTACAGGGTTTCAGGGTAAATCCTGAGAGGACTTGACTGACCTTGGCAGATACAAAAGTTATATTTCTTGCTATATAGCACTACTATTAGGGACTACTGGGCTATATTGAAGTATTTTGCTGAATTCATGCACCTACAATATTTAAATGGCAATGGAATACTCTTCTCTGACAAAAGTAAACAAAAAAAGGGGATATAAATGGAGGACCATTTTGTATCTGTATATAAATAGTTAGGATAGATATGCAGCTACTTTCTCTTAATTCCATGAGAAGAAAAATTTGTACTAATAGTGTTTAGACAGGATATCATGTCTGCATTTTGTACTATGAATAACCACTATGAAGACAATATGATGTAATGTATTACTTATTGTAAGTGTCCTACTGACCTGTTTTGAAACTATCTCATTGCTATCAGTTTCTCAATAAAATTAATTTTAAAAAAACTTAGAACACAAATAGTCCTCAGTTAATGACCTACTTGTGTAACAACTATTCAACTTACAACTGAGGCATGATGTTTGGACTTGTCACCAGGAATTCAGACTGAAGACCTATCTTGTTTTGTACAGTGCTATACATCTTGTTTATAGACCCACAGTGTCATTTTTTGGACAGTATACCTTGGTCATATGTCCTGAAGTTTTGTTGACTAAACTATACTATACTGTACTATATTGGACTTTAGTTTTATGGTACTCTACATTATAGTATTATATGTAAGTTACTCAAATAAAAGTAAAGTCATCAAGTTGGAGTTTCTTTTGGCCATTTCTTTCCTCTGAATATTACAATGTGTATACTGTACACAATTCCTCACTTAGTGACCAATTTGTTTAATGACCTAGTCACAGGAACAGAACTTGGCAGGTAAATGAGGAACATCTGTACAAGGTTAACACAGTGTAACTGCAATCACTACAGATCAGTGGTTCTAGACTTCAATTTTTTTTATTAATTTTATTGAGAAACAAATAGCAATGTGACAGTTTCAAAACCAATTAGTAGGACAGTTTCAATAATTAATACATTGTATATTGTTGTCTTCATAGTGGTTATTAATAGTACAAGAGGCAGACATGACATCCTGTCCAAACACTATTAGTACAAATCTTTCTTCTCATGGAATTAAGAGAAAGTAGCTGTATATCTATCCTAACTATTTTGTATACGCAGAT
>NW_004524865.1:283232-283735 GCF_000260255.1 Octodon degus
CACAAGAGATACACAGAGTAAAACGTCAGCATGAGAAACCTGCTCTAAAGCACTATGTTAAAGACTGCTCCAAAACTGGTGAGACAATTAGACAAAGAAAAAATATACATACACACCCATCTTCATATATATTCATTTATATGAAGCTAAACTTAATATACAAATATAACTTTCTATCCCATAAAAGTTATATACAGTATTATTTTATGTCTTACATATAAAATTCCTATGACTATGCTTAATATAGATAGTATGTTGTGATTTATAATTCACTATAAATCAAACACAATTTTATACTAACTCACACAAATTGGCTAACAAATTTTGATTTTTCTGAGTGTTATCAAATTTAGTCTTCTTAGCATTTAAAAAAATCCATCTGGACTTGTAAAAGAGAGAAGCCAATGAGAGACAGGTCTTCAATTCTTTAAGAACTGGCACATCAGACTCTGTCAGAAGTCCAGAACCAGGACAGTGATGAAAGAATCCTTCAGAAGTTAACA
>NW_004524865.1:284790-291761 GCF_000260255.1 Octodon degus
GGCTTTTCCTGTAAGGGGTTGGATGACTGGCTTTCTCAAGGTGATAAAGACCTATTTAGAATATCAATCCCTGATGTTTACCCTTGGGAAGTAAGTGGGTGCCTTTGTTTCCTTCTTCTGTCTTGAGGTCTGGCCCACAGCAGAACTGCCTGTCTCGGCCACATTTGCAAGGTATCATGCCTTCTGCACTGACTCCTTCCAGGGCCCAACTTTATTTGGCTGCCTATAACATTTCTCACTCAATTGCCTATAACAGTCTCACAATGTTTCCACATAAATCCAAATGCTCACAGCCTCACAACTGAGTTCAGGCCACAACCACAGTATCTTGTTTAATCACTGTCTAGGACCCTTACACAATCCTACTTTGTATAACTTCTCCTGCAGACACCTCCACACTCAGACACCTGTGTCACCTGAAGTGCTGTGCTACTTCTGTTTCCTTAAATAGATATGCATTGCCTTTAGAGAATAAATTTACATTATTAAGTCGACTTTATTCTATTTACTTAAAAAGAACCTAGATTAAATTTTTTTCACTAAAAACATGGTAACAAAATTTCAAATTACTTTAAATCATTTTATTCTCTCCTGGTTTCTAGTTTTGCCCTATTATTCCAAAGGTATTCAACTTTGAATTCAAATTCCTTTCAGAAAGATACTTCTACTGTTCCATATTGATGGAAGAGCCCTTCCAGTCACTGTTCATCTGGGCCACATCCTGAAGTCTCCTCTTCTAAAAACTCATCAACCTCCCTAGTGGAGAGAAGGCAACCAAAGCAAAGAGGAACCAGGAACACACAATAAAGTGACTATGTGCAGTAGGTTGAGAGCAAAGATCAATGTAAGGCAAAATTATGTGTTAAAAGTTTAGCCATAAACATGTGCAGTTATTACATAACAGTTTTTTTAAAGTTTACTTTTCTTTCTTTTTGTACAATTTTATAAATGATTTTAAGGAGAATACAAAACTGTTTTTTAAAAAACATTAGAAATAATACAGAATTTAGACTGGGCATGGTGGTATAGCCTGTAATCCCAGTGCTTGGGAAGCTAAAAACAGGAGAATCACTAAGAGTCTGATCTAAGTAGTGAGACCCTGTAGACCCTGTACTAAATACATAAAAAAAATAAGAAATGATACAAAATTTCACAAAAATCATAGGAATTTGAAAATGGTTGTTGTATTGCATGTTGTTATCTTCAAATTAGTTGTTTGGACTACCAGATATAAATATGCAAAAATGGCTTAAAAAATTGTAAGAAATCAAAAAGGAGCAGAAAAATGTTAAGCATTAACTGCTCATTTCAACAGACCAGCAGCAGTTTACTTTTCAATAAGGATCAGAAGTTCTTTTTTCTAATTAGCTGAGAGCCAAGAGGGCTTTCATAAAGTCCTGTTGAATTATTCTGAGAGGGAAAAAAATCTACTCTATCTGGTATAATTCTCCTCAGATTTGCAAGTTTACAGCCAATTTAGAATAGAACTAAAAATGTTTGACTTGACCTTTATTTGATTCAGCACCTAAATAGACTGAACATTTGTTACTTGTTAGTTAAGAAATATCAGAGCATAGGAACTTCAGACACATCAAAAGAGGAAAGCACTATACTTCCTTTGACTTAGAATATATCTTAGGCTTTCTAAATACCAGTAGAACACATTTATCTTTGTCTATTCTAATTTCCACCTAGTTTTAAAATTTTATCTTAGTGTTAATTTCTGAAGGAGTGAAAATTAAATACAAATGCAAATACTATGTTTGTCATAAATTTAATCAGTCTTAGTTAATCTTGTGTTGATACAACAAAATGTCTGCAGGTGTGACTAGAAAGAGGTTTGTTTGCTCATAATTTTTATCTCTACACCCTGTAAAGTCCAAAACATCGTGGTGCAGAGCTCTGACAAGGCCCTCCCTTGCTGCATTCCAACACAGTAGAAAAGCAAAACAAAAACAGATCACATGTCAAAGGGCCAACCCAGTGAGGTGACCCTGTTTTAGGATAACACACTTTCATAAGAACTAATCCATATTAACACAAAACCTGACCCATGTTCATGAGACAGCAGTAATCTATCTGCGAGTGTGGAGAGACTGCGACTGATTTATCTCCCACTGGGACCCACCATGCTGGGGGTCAAGCTACCAGCACATAAAACTTAGGCAAACAAACCATAGAAATAATAAGATTAAATATGCACTATTTCATTCTCCACACATTAAAAGAACACTGATTCTAAGGTTGTTTCACATTCAGGTGGCTGTGGCTAACCTGTTTTCTGTAAAAACCTCAGATTCTTCTCTATTTACGACTCTCCATCCTAAGTTGGAACACACTACCCTTCATGACCCTTTTTACTACACAGGGACCAATCACACTGTTAAATGACTCGGGAAAATACTAAGAACTAAATGCTTAACCTGTCAGCCCATTTGATTGTACGGGTCTCCAGACAGTAGAAGGCACAACAAGGGAAGACAATGACTAAAGACTAAATTATGTAAGTCAAAGTGACAGCGATCCATTGTAACAAGCCTGAGAAATAGAGAAACTCTTACTGCCAATCAGCTGCATGGTGTAATATGTACAGGAAATGCTTTTTTTTAATAGAATGTAACTGAAAATTTAATTAGATTTGTTCTAAGAATTGGCTAAAAATTTTCTTTGTGCTATGGTTTCTTTTAAAACTAATCTATCTTAATTTGATCCGTTGGTTCATACTAAATTGTAAACTTCAGTGGCCATATTGACTTATAAATGGGCTGGGAGGGGATATACAATGCTTGCTTGCTTCACTAAATAAACCAAGAACTGTATTTTTCTGACTATTGCCCTTGAGTCCTAAAAAATGCGATGTAAATTAGTATCTCTTTTTATACTTAAACTGTTTTTTTTTTGGTAAAAGTATAAACTAACATTTACATTTATTAAGTTTTATATAAGAACAATAAAGAAAGAGCTGGCAAGATAGCTCAGACCTGCTTAGGCAAGCACAGGGACAGGTGTTTGATCCCCTGCACCACATGCCATGCTGGGCCCACCCCTGGGTACCCTGAGCTAGCCACAGAGACCAGGCATGGTGGTATACTCCTGTAATCTCAGCACTGGGGAGGCTGAAACAGAAAGATCACTACCAGTCCAAGCTGTGGAGTGAGAACCTATACTAAACACACTTAAAAAAGAAAAAGAAAAAGAAGAACAATGAACAAGCAAAATGATAGAATACTTATAAATGTATAGAGAAAGGAAAAATTATTCTCACTGTGCAAGTATAACAATTGATTTTATTTTGTATAGCTTTCATTTTCTTTTCTACAGTTAGTTTTAGTATAATACAAATACAAGTTTATATTCTACTTTTTATAACTTAAAAAACATAACAATTTCATACAAATGTCCACAGATGAAAATTCTACTTCTTATGGAACAGTCACTTTGTGTCTCTACTAGACAGTTTAATTCCTCCTGAGGTTTTGCTGCTATCAGTAAAGTGGCAAATAATATTTTCATGCTTATAGAACAAGAACTTCTAAATTTTTATTAGTACATGTTTATAATAGATAATGATTATATGCATTATGGGGAGGTGGTACATGCATATGACAGGAATGTTTACCATACAGCTTTTTCTTGGGATTGTTATTCCTGTTTGTGTGCATGTATGTGTCTGTGTATTCCTGCCTCTATGTCTGTGTGTACCTGTGTGTCTATATTGTGATGTTACTTTGGAAAAAATTTCCTCCCTTCAATTCCAGTTTCCCCCATCACCAGAAAAATCTCAAGGTTTCACCTAGCTGCCAAGCATACAACCAAGACTCAAGGGAACAGAGTTGTACAAATCTAATCCTGACTGTCAGAGATTCCCAGAGTCATAAGGAATGAGCTGCCTCAGGTAGGTGCCTAATACAAAACATCCTGATGGGCAACTAACCTGGTGTGTAGGCCTTGGAGGCCCATTACTGATCTCTGCTATCTCTGAGCAAAGGAAGATATTTGGAAAAGATCAACTTGATGGTTTCTCCCAGCATATCAAGAAGACATAAAAGTGAGTGAAGCTTAAGAATGGAGCAGAACATAAGTGTGTGCTAGAACTTCAAGTCAAATGGTTACATATACAAATCTCACTTCAGACGTAATTATGACTCACTGAGTTTCTGCTCCTCCCTGTGACATAAACAGCACTGCCTTGGACTCTGCCAGAGTCAAAGACCAGGCTGTGTTTGTTCTACTGAGTAACTGACTTATTCTGGGAAAGCTACAAACAATAAAAGTTATCTCATGTTACTTCAGTTCATATAATCCTAAAACTGCCTTCTGAGGTACTGTGATATCTATTCAACTACATTCATCATGTTGACAATAAATCTGTATTCCATCTGAAGAAAGGAAGAAAAGGAAACTCACTTTAATTCTTACTGCTGATGCCAGGGAACTGCAAGTAATCCACCAAACAAAAAATACCAGAGACTAAAATTTTTTCTAGATAAATAGGGCGTGACTTACTTGTGTCTTGCAAAGATGAGCTGGATGTACTATGGAACAGACTCCAGGGTTAAGAGTTCAGAGGCAAGGAGTAGGATCAAGAAACTTTCGCTCTATCCTCTCTGACCAAGTCTAATTTCTTAGCATGCATCAACCCTAGGCATTTGCATCACCCATCTGAATCTTAATATATATATATATATATATATATATATATATATATATATATGCCTTTCATTATCTCAGGAAATTATGTACCCCTTGAACTTCCTTATTTGCATCAACAGACAGCATCCACCACTCTCCTAGTCACATAGTCTCAATTCCCCTAAATCACTTTTGCCTATTATTTCTTCCTTGTTCCACCTCCTGCTTTCTCTCCCATCAAAGAGTGCTTATTCTTTTATGATCAGAGACTTGATGACAACTCTTACCACTCCTTGCCCTTCTCTAACACAGATCTGAAGCAGGGCTGCTTCTAAGCAGTGCCTCTGTGTGTCAGAAAGATGAAATTATGGAGAGCGCCCCAAGGTAGACCAAAGCTCACAACGTAGCCTTTCCCTTTCCACACCCACCTACTTTGCTTGCTTGGCTCTGCTTTCTTCGATATTTACTTTAACAGCTTCTATGAAAGCACCACAGAAGGAAAGGAAGTGAAGAAGAAAAATTCCCCAGTCAAAGCAATGACGGGACTAAAATGATCAGGTCCTTTACGTCTGAAGCACATACCTTCTCCTGTCAGTGTTTGTGGCCTACCACTGAGTATTTACAGGGATTTGAGCATTGTTCTAATTTCTTTGCATATTGACTTAATCCTTGTAAAACCTGTATGAGTAAATACTATTATTATTATCTTACAGATGAGAAAATCAAGGATCCAGGAGATAAAATATCACCTGTAACTACACAGACGCTAACTGGCAAAACCAAAATCCAAGCCAAAAATCTTTAGTCCAGCTCCAGAGCGCACTGCTCAACTACCATGTTATACCTGAAATTTGTCTGACTCTGCTCTCACCTCTGCTCTGACCTGCCCTGTGGATGCTCTTGTCCACATGCCTCCATTCAATACTTCACACAGAACTCTCCCTCCCCCCCTCTTCTCTTCCCTCCCCTCCCCTCCCCTTCCCTCCTCTCTCTTTCTCTCTCATCACCTGAACTCCCATAGCAATAGTCTTTATTTCTTTTTAATTAGTATAACCAACCCATCTCCTTCAAAACAGGAAATCTTTCCCAATACATCTAGGTATTCAAAACCAAAGATACCAGAGTACTCAGAGCTCACTGCCAGCTAGCTCACTCAGGCAAAAAACTGGAGCCCTTCGGACTTCTGGACCTTCACCAGCAGCTGAAGCGGAGCAACTCCTGGCTCTATTCATCCATTTGTTCCAGAGAACCTAAAGGCTTGTTAGGTACCATCTGCCACTGTGGCCCTGGGGATACATATGTGATCACAACAGAGAGAAAATTTCTGCTTTCAAAGCTATAATTTAGTAAAGATAACAACTGCAGTAATAAGCAAATGATATGGTATGTGAGAAGAAATGAGCACTAGGAGGTTAAAGCTGGGAAGGGAACAGCAATGCTGTGAGGGAGCTGTGATTTTAGGTGAGTGGCCAGGGTAGGGCCTGGGAGAAAGGGATGCAGGCACAGGACCGGCAGGAAGTGAGGGCGGGGCAGCTAGCTGGCCCTGCAGATGTATGCCAGGCAAACGGAAGCGCCAGTGCCAGTGACTAAGAGGAAGGCTCTGGGCTTAGAGGAGCTGTGAGACACTGGGAAGAGAGCCATTATGCCCTCACTCACCTGTGAGAAGTAGCACTCCAAATTAACCAAGCCACCACTATAGGGTTTTGGGAACAAAAGTGACAGGATCTCACTCCTACCTTAAAAGGCTGACTTCTGCGCAGCACTGCAACGCCACTTAACATGTATGGTCATGAGTGTGCCATAAGATCAAGCCACCCAGGTGCAGGCATGTCTCCAGCCATAGCCAGCTATGTAAACACACAGGTACCAGTTAAGTAGAGGCTTAGGTTCATTCCAATGGCACAAAGAACAAAGGGTGTAAGGAGCTGGAAGGTGTAAGGTTCTGCAGAATATTTGCAGAATGTGACTCAGATCTCAAGGAGAGATGAGGCTGTATCAAATTAATTTTCCATCTTATATTTAGAAGCTTTTCCCTCTTTGACCAGACAAGCTGTTCGACTGAGTCTACACATGTCACAGAACTGTACTCAGAATTCCTATCTCTCTGCAATGAATACATTTTGTTGCAGGACAACATATGCACTTATCTTTAGATGTTTAATTTCTCCTACAAAACTGCAACTTTTTTTTTTAATTTTATTTTATGTATGTATGTGTGTGTGGCCAGCTCAGCCCACCAGGGGTGGGGCTGGCTGGCATGTGGTGCTGGGGGATTGAACCGCGGTCCCTGTGCTTTGCTAAGCTTGTTCTAAGTAGGTGCTTTAGACCACTGAGCCATC
>NW_004524865.1:297766-299342 GCF_000260255.1 Octodon degus
AATGTATTCCCCCTCAATAAGTATATTTTGCTCTTAACTTCTGTTGTTCCTAAACTTCACAGTTTGATTTTAGAGAACATGAACTCAGTTGAGAGTTTCTTTCCACTATCAGGAGGATCAGTGCAAGTTCAAGACAAGCCTGGGCTACAAAGTGAGCCCAAGGGGGGGGGGGGTATGCTTACTTACCCTACAGGCATAATTACAATTACAAAGAACAAGGAAACCACTACAAGTTTCCTGTATTTGCCTAGAAAACTTAGCTCTGAGGAGATGAACAATTTCATTTCATGTTTAATAATTAATCTTTGCAACATCCTGATGTGGAGATAGAAGGATAAAGGACGATTATTGCCACTTCAGAAGGGAAAAAAGAACAGGAACACAAAGTTAGAAGATTACCTGAGAGCCAAGGTAAAAAGCAGCCCCAAGCAGACAGCCAAAAAGCAGCCAAGAAAAGCCTACCAGATCCCCCACCAGCCCAGCCCAATCCCTCAGGCACTCTCTCCTGATGACTCAGCTGATCTACTGAGTCACTCACTTCCTTGTACCTCCCAGAAACTAGACTGACATATCTTGTAAGAACACATTACAAAGGTAGATCAAACCAACTCAATCAAATCATTGTAACTAAGTCAACCTGGACATTTTTTGACACTAAAACATTTAGCAGAAAAAGACCAAAAGGGAGAAAGATACAAAGTACCAGTACCTAATTTAATATGAGAATGCTTCAAAGTCAGAGATATTTTCAGGGCCAGCCAGATAGCTTAGCCGACTAAAGCGCCTGCTTAGGCAGATGCAGGGACCAGGGTGCCGTGCCAGCCCCAGCCCCGGGGAGCGCTGAGGGGGCAATTGAGACTGGGCGAGGTGGCACAGGCCTGTAATCCCAGCGCTTGGGAGGCTGAAGACAAGAGAATCACTAGACTCCAATCTGTGTAGTGAGACCCTGTAGATCCTCTACTAAAATTAAAACAAAACAAAATGAAAAACTTATTTTCAAACAACTTCTACAAAGTAAACAAAAATGGAGTAACTAAAATGAGAGAGAACAAAGAGATATTTTATAACTATATTAAGTATTGTTAGGGTTAGCTGAGGTTAAAGCAGTTTTGCTTTAATAAAAGAAGGCAAAGGGGCCGTGAGATGGCTCAGTGGAATAAGCGCTTTCCTGGCAAGCACAAGGACCTGAATTCAATCCCTGGTTCTGCCAAAAAAACAAAAAAAGAAGGCATGATGCAATGCTCTAAAAGTATTGGGGACTGAAGTAAGATCCATACAAATCATGGTGCAACTTGATTGGGGTCACACCTTTGCCTTGCTGCACCCTGAGGATGCGATGAATGTAATTATCACTTCCTCAGATTCAGGGAGCAAGTTCCTATAGGAGTGGAAAGAATACTACCAACCTCAAAGAGCACTCACCTCATTTTAGAATGAACTTCTGAGGTTTCTGGAACGGAGCCTGGCCCATTCAGAGTAAATACCACAAAATATTTTTATTATTAAAAGAACCACAAATAAATAAAAATAAATAAAAATAAAACTTTGGGGCTGGTGAGATGGCTCAGTGGTCTAA
>NW_004524865.1:299442-302887 GCF_000260255.1 Octodon degus
CTGGCATGTGGTGCTGGGGGATTGAACCGCGGTCCCTGTGCTTTGCTAAGCTTGTTCTAAGTAGGTGCTTTAGACCACTGAGCCATCTCACCAGCCCAAAACTGCAACTTTTAAAGCAAAGTCTCACATCTGTTTCCTGCAAGGTGGAGGGCTCAACACTGGTACAAAGGAATCGTCCAGGAAGATTTTAAAGCCATGATGTCTGGGTCTACCTCGCCAACCTGGAGATAACAGGACTGATCTAGACCCTTAAGAAACCCAGGCGATTCTGGAGGGCAATAAAGTTGGAAGTATCTTGAACAGACCACAGAGTCAGTGTCTTTCACAGAGAAAATACCTGACACATAATTACTGGAGAAGGTAAGTTACAGTAGACAACTTCTAGATCTCCTCCAAAACTCATACTTCTCAAAAAGTCTTCCTGGATATTTACTTCTGTAAAATTAAGTCTCCTGTAATTTTCACTTCAACCTCTGTCTCCAAAATTTCCCATATTTTCTCTATTATCTACAGCAATGTCTCCTATATTTTGGTCCATGGGCTGGACTATCTAAAGGACTTGAGAAAAACACTGCAATTTCTAGGGCTCCCAGTGTTTCTCGTATGGTCATGAAAGGTCCTACAATTTTCATTATAATACGATCCCAATGCTTGAGAACTGTTAGTCTAACAAAAGAAAGCCAGGGTCCTTTTCCAGCTCATCAAATTCCTCCACAATGTGCTACTATATGACTTATAATTTGTTTTGAATTTCCGAATAATTCCCACCTAAATCGTCTACCACAGGAAATTAGTCCACAGCCTTCATAAGTTTTCTCCTCCTACTTTGTTCACACTTCCTTCATACCACCCAACTCTCCTTCCCTCTATACCTATCTCCAAAAGTATGTTTTCATGGACCTGGATCAAAGCCCACAATGTACTTCATCCACAAAGCCTTTGAGACTATTCCAGTCCAGTGACATAACCCATCTGTTCCTAACTAAATCACCTCTTGCTAATATAATTACTGCCTTTGCTTTAACTTGTTACGAAATTATGTGTTGTTTGTCTAACAAAACTCTTAGTTCCTGTAAGATGAGGATTTAATCTTAACTATTCTGGGACGATGAACAGATGAAGTCATCTACAAAGTACAGCACTTCAAGACTTTACCTAATTGTTATAACTTAATTATCATGACATGATTTTAAAGATCTTTTAGGAAAGACACAACTATTATAAAACCAAACAATGAAATTAAAGCTTTGTTGAGTTTCGTTTGTTGTGTCTAATGCCTTACCTGCTATTGCTATTATTAATAAAGTGCAACAGATAAGCTAATATGTCATAGTTAAAGTAATTTTTAAAGAACAAAGGTGCTTTATGAGATCTATCATTCTGTACCTTTTATTTAATAATCTCTTGAGAAGTACTAATTATCTTATACATTTTATTTACACTTATAGATTACTATATTTTCTAGTACCTACAATCCAGGTAGCATTATTTTTCATTTCTTATCTTTAAAAATCTTAAAATAATTTTAATGAATTTTATTGACCTAACTGTTCCTTGATGCTCCAGGGTATAGTGACTTAGCAAAATTTATAAATATCTAACTTCTGAGGTGTGATAGAACAAAAATACCCAATTTATTTTTTATGTATTTAGCACTGGGTCTACAGGGTCTCACTTCATAGATTGGACTCATAGTGATCCTCCAGTTTTCAGCCTCGCAAGTGCTGGGATTACAGGTGCATACCATTTCAGTGTGCCACAGGGGGAAGGGCCAGCATGGCATGCCAGGGATTGAACCCTGGTCCCTGCATCTGTCTAAGCAAGCGCTTTAATCGGCTGAGCTATCTGGCCAGCCCTAAAAGTAACCAATTTAAAAGCTTTTAGTATTATAATGCCAAAAGCATGCTACACATCCTTTACCAAGGAACAGATAGGAAACCAAGGCTTTGCTCTGTAGTAAAGATTTCTGAAGATATTTTTATCACATTAAAGGCTAACATGCACAAGATGTTATACAGATTTCTTTCCAGTTTTTTTTTTTCAAATTCTATATTTGTAATCTAATGCAATCATACCTAAAAACACTGGGAGAATAAAAATTAGATTTTTCTTCTTGAGTGTGTCCTGTACTTAATGTAGACCCAGTCATAGTACACATGCAGTGGGCAGAAACTGGTTCACTGATTGTTAAGCAGTGGCAGGAAAGACCCACACTGACAGTGTTTCAAGGAAAGAAAAAGTGACAAGGGACTGTGAGTATCCAAAGTGCCAGGTACTTGCATTTTACGACAACAAATTATAAATTGACCCAACCATGACTAGATTAAAAGCATGTGCCTATTTATGTGAAATTCGAAACCCTAATATTATTATTGTAAACTGTTCTCTGGAGCTAAGCCCTGCCAATTAATTATTACATAGCAAAGAAAACTTTGTGCACGTGCATGCATGTATGTGTATATGTCTGTATATATTCATGAGAGTATGTGCATGTATTTATGTTGGTATATATATTATATGTATATGAGTGTGTATTTGTGAGCATGTGTATGCTATGCATCTCTGCCCATGCACATACATATGTACATGTGTGTGATTATGTATTTTTCTGTTCACATTGGTTGTGTATGTATGAGTATCCATATGTGCAAAATGTCCTTGTGGGTGCATAGTTGGTGCAGTTGGGGGGGGGGTGTTTGCATGTTTAACCACTAGTCAGGAGTGCTATCTTTGTTAATTGTACTGAAACTTAGGATGTGAAAGTTAGCTCATTTATTTGAGCTATGTTTTTTTGATGTAGGCATTTATAGAAATTAAAACTTTCCTCTTTAGATTACATTAATTGTGTACCACCGATTCTGGTACGTTGTACTGACATTACTATTTGACTCCCAGAACTAATTTCTCCTTAATTTCTTTGGTGATTCATCGATTACTTCAAGATTTAAAAAAACAGATTGTATTATTTAATTTTCACATGTTTAAATGATAACTGCAACTTCTATTCCAACTGATTTCTAATTTTATTGCATAAAGATATGAAAATATGCATGGGAGACTGATTCTTTTGTATTCACTTAAGAATGTTTACTTACTAGCACACGATCTACTTTGGAGAAAGTTCCATGTGCTACTTGGAAGAATATATATTCAGTTGTTGGGCAGAATATAAGTCCATGTCTTCAAAGTTGTGGGTCAACTCTGACATTTGTTGATATTTTGTCTAGGTGATCTATTGGTGAAAGTGGCTTATTGAGGTCTCCCATTGTAATTGTCTTGATGGTTATCTGATCTTTTATGTTTAGTAGTGTTTGTTAGGTGTGCTGGTTTGGTGCATATATATTTAAAATGATTATCTTTTCCTACTAAGTGTTCATTTTAAAAATGTATAGTAATCTCTTTGCCTTTTTGGATCCATTTTGACTTAAAATCTATTTGTCTAAAA
>NW_004524865.1:313677-316417 GCF_000260255.1 Octodon degus
GCTCCTCTGTAAAGAACTAAACACCATGGTTTTATGCCCAAGAGCAATTTGACATTGAGCATATCTCATCCAAAACTGCCTTGTAATAAAATACAGTTGTACTCTTTTATTGTTAATAATTTGTTAAACTTTAAATTGCTGGTTCATGGCAAAACACATATTATTATATCCCATAGTTCTATAGGTCTAGAAAGACAGGGGTTGACAAAGATGACTCAGTGGTCCTCGGGAAGCAGATGGCCTACAGGGACCCATGATGGCATCATAAAGGCACAGTAAAACCTTTGAGCTTACATGCCTGGACAAGGACAGCTGAAGAACTAGGTGAGTTAGACCTGCCAGTAGGGCACCTCCACATGGCCCCCCAATGTGGTCATCTCACAGCTGCTAGACAATGCATGTGCTGGGCCATGAAAGATTGAAGCAATATGGCCTTTTATAATCTAACACCCAGAATCACCTACTGGCACTTCTACTGTTTACTGGGCAAAGCATTCATCAGCCATCCCACCACAACAGAAAACACACCCATCCTATTGCTCCAGAGTGGGAACCTTGACTGCTTTAGAGCCATAATCTTAAACCACTTAAGCAACACTGACAGAGACTTATGATTGTGAGGGCACAGAGAATGCACTGAAAATCAAGAGCCTGTCCAATCCTGCAGCTTGCAAAGCCACTATAATTCATGTGAAATTTCTTATCCAGTTAAAATAACTCTATTCAGGACCAGGGATTTAGCTCAGTGGTGTGGTGCCTGCCTGGCAAAGGTGAGGTCCTGAGTTCAATTCCCAGATCCACCCATCCCCCCAAAAAATAATGTTTTTGCTAGAGAAAGTAAAATAGTTTCATAGGGCTTAAATAAAGTATCTCTTCCTCATTTGCTTTCTACTCTTTTGTAACAAAAATCACACACTTAATAGTTCCAAAAAAAATTTCTTCTGTTTTTCAGATAGTAAGTCCAACACAGGCCTGGCAGATTCAAAAGCTTCTTATCAGAAAGACAGTGTTCCTTTCTACAGGCTTTAGAGAAGAATCTGTTTCCTTGCTCATCCAGGTTGTTCACACAATTTAGTTCTTTGAGGTTCTATCCCCATTTCCTTGATGAGAATCATTCCTAACCTCAAGAGGCTACCGTATTCTCCGGTTTATGGCTGCTTCTTTGTCTCTAAAGCTAGTGATGGCAGACTGGGTCCCTCCAAGCCTCCCATCCCCTCCTCCTCTCTCAGACTTCAGCCAGGAAAGCACCATGCTGGTGACAGCTCATGGGATTAGGCTGTATACATTTACTGTCTAGGATACTTTCACCACCTCAAGGTCCCTAATTTAATCATACATGAACATTTCATTTGCTATGGAATCTAACCTATTCACGGGCTCTAAGGATTAGTAGGTATCTTGGAGGGGACCATTATTCTGCCTACTATACTCAAAACCTTCCATCTGAATTCCAGAGTCTTTTTGCTATATTACCAGTGTATGCCATTATTCCTGGATTTTCTTGTTAGTTTAAATATTAGCATTAAGGGATTAAATACTGATTTATTTTCATAAATATAATGATTAAAATCTTTCATATATCCATGCACTCATATACATACATACATACATACATTACATTTTTTTCATCCTTGCAACACTTATATACTAATTTTAGAGGCTATTATAAGCAAATATTTATATAACTGAAACATAATGCTATGATTTTTTTCTGGTAGCCACCACTTGCCACATCTATTGTACTCACTTAACATTGATCAACTTTAAAATTTTCAAAAGAACAGGGAATCATTCTGTACACATTCAAACACTGTTCATTTTTCTCTTTTCTTGAACATAATTCTGCTTTACCTTTTGCCCTTCCATGTGAAGTTGGATGGCTTTCTAGTGGATTATCATTGCAATCACCTTATTGATATCATTTCTAGGATCTCCTTTACACTTCCCCTTGTGAGGATCATCTGCCTGCTGGATTACTTCCTTTTTTCATTGGAGCATCTTTTCTAATAGCTCTCTGAAGAAAGATATATGCTTCATTTTTTTTTAATCTTGACTGTTTTGTAAAATGTTTTTATTTCACTATTACACTTGCTTAACACTTAAACTCTGCTTAGCATTCACCCATGGAGTGCAGAGAAGGAAAATTGTGTAAGGAGTTAACCAGAACAGCAGCTCCACACCAAGCATGTTCAGAAGAAGACCATTTTTTGAAAATCATAAACATGAAACTTGGGGATCTAGGAAATGATTGATCTCCTTAAGTCAGTGGTTGAAAACCATTTGATAACATTGAAAGCTTTAAAAGATTTGCCATCACTGCCTTAAACTATCAGTGTCTGCCTTCTTTACAAGGCTTTGCATGTCTTTGAACTCCAGACTTTGATAAACTCTGTCTAGTTTAAAGACTGTTGTCCTAAAGCATCAACTTTTCTGAGAAATGTGAGAGAAAGGGCTAGGTGACACAACGGCCTTCATGTTCTCACACTGTCCCTCTTCTTTACTCACCTTGTAGGACTGGGAACAAAGCTTTCAGCACCTCTTTCTCTTGGGTCAATTTTCTCTTTCCACATTACAGAACACCTTTGTTGTGATGAGGATGTTCACTAACTAAAGTTTCTCTGGATTCTGGCATCCTGAATACTCAAATGCTATGACAAAAATTGTTCTTTCTTATTTTTCCTTTAAATTTTGTATTGGAAGTTTACATGGATCCTTTTGCTAGATAGGAAGAGTTTAAGAT
>NW_004524865.1:317627-318999 GCF_000260255.1 Octodon degus
TTTGGCACAGGATCTCACTACTCAGTTCAGACTTGTCGTGACCTTCCTGTCTAGGCCTCCCCAGTATTGAGATTATAGGCATGTACCACCATACCCAATTTCAATGGCCAGCACAGTACACCTAGGGTTCCAGGGCCTGCACAACATGCAGTACCAGGAATCAAACTCAGGTCCTTGCACTTGCCAGGCAGGTACTTAGACCACTGAACTATCTCCCCTGAGATGCGGTAACTTCTTTCTTTGCATTGGACTTACAGGGTTTTGATTATGATGTATCACTGAGAAATTGTTTTACAATCAGGTTATTTGGGTATCTGTATGCCTTATTTATCCATGTTAAATTCTCTCCCCATATGTGTAAGTTTTCTGCTATTATTTCTGTACACTGATTTCATTATGTAATTCATATTATCTTCTCTTTTTTTACTAATGCCAACTAACCTTAAATTATTTTTCTTGTAGCCAGCAAGATAGCTCAGCAGTCTAAAGCACCTGCTTAGTCAAGCTTAGGCAAGCACAAGGACTGCGACTTGATCCCTGGCACTGCATGCTGCGCCAGCCCCACCCCCAGCACAGGCTGAGCTTGGCATAGTGTCACATGCCTGTGACCCCAGCACTGGTGAGACTGAACACAGGAGGATCACTATGAATCTGAGTTGCATAATGAGATTCTAACAACCAAATACATTAATATAAATAATAATAAACAAAATAATAAATAAGTCTGCATTATCCAGCAGCTATGTGATCCATTTTCCATGTTATCTTGTTTTAAAGTATTTTTTAGGAGTATATGGTCATCTATATGGGCCCCTGTCTTCTACTTCTGACATTCTATCCTCAATGTGGTCATTTGTGCTGCCCATACTTTCAACTGAATGTTTTACCTCCTGGACTTCTTTTAGTACTTTTCATGGACTTTAACTCTTTGCTAAACTGTTCATTCATGTTTTGTGTCTTTTTATTAGCTCAGCTACGTTTTTACTAGTGTCTACTTTGATTGTTCACTATTTTGTTTATTAAGTCCACAATCTGTTTACTTAATTTTTGAGCACACCAGGCAATTTCATTTTGAGTTGATCTTTTTTTTGTCACCTCTGTTATCATTTCATATAATTTAAATATTGGGGTTTTTATTTTCTCCCCATTGATGCCCCATAGGTCTACTTTGGAGTAATTGAGAGTTTTGGGAGGCATTTTGTTGCTTTGTCTTTCCATGTTTTTATTAGTGTGAGTGTGTGTGTGTGTGTGTGTGTGCACATACATTAAGGTTCATGGGTTCATTATTGTGTTTATTATTAGTATGGAGAACCCATTAGTTAGTGTCTGCTTTCCAGAGATGTACTGTGGGCACAGCTGACTACAGGCCTTC
>NW_004524865.1:328046-332199 GCF_000260255.1 Octodon degus
TTTTTTTTTTTTTGGTGGAACCGGGGATTGAACTCAGGCCCTTGTGCTTGCCAGGGAAGCACTTATTCTATTAAGCCATCTCCCCGGCTCCTGAAAAAAGTTCTTGATTTTTAAGAATTTAAAATAAGGTAAAATGGATTGGGGAGATAGCTCAGTGGTCTAAGCATTTCCCTAGCAAGCATAAGGACTGAAGTTCAATCCCAGTACTGCATGCCATGCCAGCCTTATAACTGGGTATGATGGCATACACCTGTAATCCCAGTGCTGGGGAAGGTAAGCCAGGAAGATCAAGTCTCAACTGCATAGCAAGACAATATATCCAATTTAAAAATATACATGAATAAAATAAGGCAAAAGAACTCTAATCACATCTTATATTGTGAGCAATGTTGGCATATGTGCCTGCTAGTACAATATTAAAAATTGCTTCTCGTTTTAGTAATATTTTAAGAAAGTAATAAAGAGCTAGGCATTGGGAATTATGGCAATGATACAACCTTTCTCTCTAGATGTTTACATCACTGTGGAGGCACACTTGTCACACCATCAACAATTAGCTGGCTATAATTAATTGCTAAAATAAGAGAACATAGTTTGTAATTCAAAGTCATACAATATCTAGGGAATCTGTTCCAGAGCTTGATCCTATAATCTACTTATAGAGAAATATAAAACAGAGCCTAAAGTGTAAGTTGGTAGGAAATATAACCGAAAAATTCACACTAAAAATCCAAGCAAATTACCTTAATATATTTTCAACCACTGGATCCAAAAACATTCACTTTTTTTTAAAAGGTAGATTATTTTTAATATGCATTAGAGTTAGTGGTCTCCCTGGACACAACACGATGGAAGATTTGAAACAGAGGCTGTGATGCCCTTATACTGAATTCCACAAAAAGTACAGTAGCAAATCAGTGCTTTCTAGTGGGAGACCAGACCAATGAGCAGCTGGAGGCAAAGAAGCTGCCACGTTGCCTCGGGGCCGGGGTATGTGTGCCTGGGGGATGAGTCGAAGGCACTAGAATCCCAGTGCCAGTCATGCAGCCCACTACAGTCCAGGACAACAGGTGAGAGCCTTATGCTGACCTGGCAGAAACCTAAAGTCAACCAAGAACAGACAGCATACAGTTCATGGGAAACTCCACCTTTCACTTTATTTCAAGGTGTTAGTGAATGATCATTGGTATTTCAAGTGTGGATCACATAAACACAGTGCAGAATGTGGAAAGAAGAATTAAATAAGTAACACACTGGCTATTAATGCCAGAGTCCTTTATTATCAGGTCATAAATATAACCAATATGATGAGGAAGCACACCTCATATTAATGATTTTCAGTTCCTATGATTAAAAAAAATATTAAACTGCATCACAACATTCTGTCGTATCATACACCAGACACATGCAGTGGAAAAGTACTGGGGTATACACAGTACAAGGTCATGGCTCAAGCTGAAGGTGGAAGGGAAAGTGTGGATCAGGGTTTTACATATGTGCGTACATCTGATGGGGACTGTCCACTCGGTCAGGCTCATTATGTGGCTGCCAGGTATGTCTATACCAGCTTGCATAACACCCCACACTGTCCTTTCCCACAGAGATCTACTTCTGCATAGAGTAGAAAAAAGATGGTGGTAAAAAAAACCCTTCAAATTCTTTGAATTCCAGCCCTGGT
The DNA here is from genome assembly GCF_000260255.1 of Octodon degus. NCBI lineage: Eukaryota > Metazoa > Chordata > Mammalia > Rodentia > Octodontidae > Octodon > Octodon degus. The sequence goes on from NW_004524865.1 coordinate 329,725, forward strand.
ATCCATATTCCATTGAAGACACCTGCTCCTAGCACCTGCACTCCTGTGCACTTGGGGCCTGTGTGCGCCTTGGGGACCGCAGCTGTCTTAGGGCAGCATCTCCATACTGGATGCCTGAGCCCATTCTTTCTGGGTCTAATTCACCTGATTCGATTTTGTTAAGTATTTTCCTTGCACACTGCATGAAGGCCTCTTCTACATTCTCCCCTGTTGGTGCACTCCTCTCCAAGAACATCAGCTCGTTCTCATATACCAGAATGCAAACCTGGAGGCTTCAAGGAAGGTGACTTCCCGGTCGGCGTCCAGGTCCTTCTTGTTCCCACAGAGGATGATGACAATGCTCTGGCTGGCCAGCATTCTGGCATCTGGTGATGTCATAGACAAGGAGAGCCCCGGCTGCCCCTCTGTAGTAGCTTCTTGTCACAGACCGTAGGTCTCGGACATGGCCGTCTGCGACCTTCTGCTGTCTCTGCTGATCTGTCCCATCTGGTGGGAGCCCACGGCGGGACTGAGCAGCGGGCGGGGCACAGACCCAGGGAGAGCGCTGGGCCAGGGGTTGCGGCCCAGCGGGACTCAGCTCCTCACTTTTATTTTTCAAAAATATACACTTTTTCCAAAAGTTCTGAATAGAAATAAACACAATGATATTAAAATTGAATTTTCTTCTTGAGGTTAGCATAAAAATGAAAATTGAAAAAATACTTTTATTTTTTGAGCCAGAGTTTTCTATGCTTTTTTTTTTTTTTGGAACCAGGGATTGAACTTAGATCCTTGCGCTTGCCAGGGAAGCGCTTATTCCAGAGCCATCTCCCTGGCCCCTGTATGCGTTTTTAGTTATTTGAATATATTTGTCTTGCATTTTAACTTTCTCACAGAGAACAATAGAAATATATTCTAACCCAGCCATGGTCTTTAATTCTAGAGCCAATGGAGAGGGAAGTTTCTTCAACTCAAAACAGTTTAGGGGCCAGGGAGATGGCTCAGTAGAATAAGCGCTTCCCTGGCAAGCACAAGGATCTGAGTTCAATCCCTGATTCCACCAAAAACAAAAACAAAAACCAGTTTAACAGGGTAAAAAAACCAGTCATGTCAATTAGTGATGCAGAATAGCAATTTAATAGTTAATAAATGTTACATATTTCATGCTTGAGATGAACTCTTTTATGCCCTGTATTAATAGCCCTTTAATTAAATTACTCATTTAATTAAATGCAGAACTGACATTTACTCTTCCCATGACAGAGCAAATGTAGCAAGCCTGAAAATGTCCCAAATGACTGCAAACAATATAAATGTGTAGGTATTTCAGTCTGTAAGGGGGAAAAAAAATCAGTATCTGATTTAAATTGTCCTAAACTCAACATTAGATTTCCCTTTCCAGTTGGCATTTGCTAAATTCTAGATTCCACCAATTGTCTTTAAATTCTAAACAAGGAAAATCTACTTCCTTAGGAGTAGTTAAAACACACATGCATGCACACACACACACATACACACACACTCACCATGAAAACTAAACTACTCTCAGTGACAAACCAATCATCAACCATCATTACTAAGAAAATTTATGTTTAGGATTAAACTCAAAGTAGGATATGGGCAAAAATACAAACTACATATTACATTTTAGCTGTATTTGCTAACTGAAAGGTTTACAAATTACATGTTTTCTCATAAGCGAGTTACCCATATTTTTCTCATAATCAAAGGATATAGATCAAAGTTTGGTTTCACAATCTTGTTGTTTTCTTAAAAAGCATTCCCATGTGAAAAATAGGCCAATGGTGGGTCAGTCAAGAGACCAACTCAGGAAATGATCAAAGGCATAGAAAAAATTAATTTGCAAATTATTTCGGGTTGCACAAGCACATTTCCTGAGAGTCCCAAAGTCCCAGCAGAGCAAAGAACTGATGTATATATCTACCTCCTGCCTTACCATATTTTTTCCATTAAAGTAGTGCATTTAGAAATCCATAAGAGCAGAAATCCACTGTACCAGAAGGAGGCCATGGGCTTAAAACTGTAACAGAACAGTTTCAGCAACTTAAATTTTATTTTATCTTTAATCTATTCACAAGCTACGCAGAAGACATATTTTGGAATAGAATTTTTCACCAGAAAACATCTTATTTTGCTTTTGACACAGAATCTTACTTTGGGGCCCAGCCTTCAACTGACTATGTACCCATACCCCCAGACTAGCCTCAGACTTCCAATAATCCTCCTGCTTCCAGGCTAGCCTCAGACTTCCAATAATCCTCCTGCCTCAGCCTCTTGAGTGCTGAAATTAGAGGTGTGTGTCATTATGTGAAGATCAAATCTTGATTTCGAAAGGAGAATTTTATTAGATAATGAAATGTCACCAAATTAGAGAAAAAGGAGGGCTGCAAGGAAAGCCAACATTTTGGCCCTAGCCTTCCAAGGTCAATTAAAACTCAGGACATAGGAGAACTTGTACTGTTACATCATGTAACT
>NW_004524865.1:333190-334009 GCF_000260255.1 Octodon degus
AACAGAGTTTCCACCTCTCCCCAGAAAGAATGGCTATTATCAATAAATCAAGCAATAACAAATATTAAGGGGCTATCAGGAAAAAGGAACTCTTTTTCCACTGTTGGTAGGAGTGCAGACTGGTGCAACCACTGTGGAAATTAGTGTGGCAATTCCTCATAAAACAAGACTTGAGGGCCAGGGATATAGCTCAATGGTATAAGCGCCTACTTGGCAAGTGTAAGGTCTCAAGTTCAGTCCCCAGTACTGAAAGGAAAAAAAAAAAAAAAGGACTGGAAGTCACATTTGACCAGCTATTCTTCTTCTGAGTATCTTTCCAGAAGAATTAAAGATATTGGAGGTATAAATACGGCTGCTCCTGTCTCGCTCCATCTTTCCGACAACGGTATCTCACGTTTCTTCTTCATGGATAGAGGAGCCACACTGGATTTGGCCATTCACATGTGAGACATGTTCAAAAGTGCATTGAATGCTGCTGCTGAGTCTAAGTGCCATCCAAAGGAAAAAGGGGAATTCCTCAAAAAAGGAATGGAATCTTAGGAACACTGAAAAGTTCTTAATGAGTCAGCGTCAGTAGGTTGTAAGCTAGAGTTGAGAGAAGGTGTTTTCAATGCTGCTGCAAATGGATCATGAACAATGCATTAATGTGGAATTTTGTTTTAGACTGCAAAAAACAGCTAAAGAAACACATGAAAGGTTAAAATTAGTGTATGGTGATAGTGCAGTGACCATGGAGACAGTTTGGAGTGGTTTGAGCAATTTCGTAATGGTTGCGAGTCAGTTGAAGACAGAAAAAATGTCCTTCATCAAAAACCCCCA
>NW_004524865.1:341050-349261 GCF_000260255.1 Octodon degus
AAACCCAAAAGATTGAAAGAATAAATGAAACAATTGGATCAACAGAAAAGTGACTCTAAGGCACATTTCAGAGGATATGAAGGATTTGAAGCATCTAGAGAACTTTTTTAAACAGGAGAAGAAATAACCATACTGGAATTGTGATGGATGACCTGGTTTTATTGAATTAGGGAGACTGGGTAAAGTGATAGTGGCTGCTTTGGAATTTGCTTTCCAGTATTACTGTTTGTCTGAATTTGTCTTTGGGTCTAGTTTTTTTAGACAAGGACTCACTGTATAATTGTGACATTTTTTTGTTTGGGGTTTTTAATTTGTCTTTTTGAGACATGGTCTCTGGTCTCCTTGTGCAGTTTGGGCTGGCCTTGAACTCAGTGCCTTCCTTCATCAGCCTCCAAAATATTTTTACATTGGACATTTTCAATAACTGAGAAATAGGGAGAAAATCGTTTAAATGGGAAGAAGACACAGGAGGAAATAGAGTACTTTTAAGAATGGAAGGAGGGTCAGTGAGATAGTTCAGTGGACTTAAAGCCCCTGTAGGTGAGTGCAAGGACCAAGATTCACTCCCTGGCACCACAGACAGGCCTGCCCCAGGGCTGTAGTGGCCCACACCTGGAATCCCAGTGCTGGGGAGGCTGAAAGCAGGAGGATCACCAGGACTCTGAGCTGCATAGTGAAACCCTGCAACAACAAATGCATTTAAAAAAAACAAATGAGAGGAAAACAAAGATTTGCCAGAGGCCTATGAGGCCAGGTTGCCATTGATAAATATAGTTGGCTTTTTTTTTTTGTTACTGTCATTCTTAAGGAGACAGTAGGATTTTTCAATAAATGGATTATAAATGCATAAAAGTATGTGTCCTTGCAGAAGTCATGTTTGGGTTTTATATTGTAAATATGAATGTATGACAATCTTGAAATCAAATTAATGCATTCATAAGTTAAAGATGGTTGCGTATTTGTGTGGTTGTCATGAGGGTCTCTGCTAAAGCAATGTTTTATGAACAGTGCTAGTGCTTGCTTTGGCAGCACATATACTAAAATTGGAATGAAGATTAGCATGGTGCCTGTGCAAGGATGACACGCAAATTCGTGAAGCATTCCATATTTTTATTCAATGAATAGATTAATCCTAATACTGTTTGTGGGCAGGATATGTCTACATCTTGTACAATGAATAGCCAGTAAGAACAATATGCAATGTATTATTGAAACTGCTAGTAATTGATTTTGAAACTGTCTCATTGCTATTTGTTTCTCAATAAAAATTATTTTTTTAAAAAAGAAAACAAAAAATAAAAACAAACAAACAAAAAAGAAATGTCATGTACAAGTGTGACATGAAGCTAGTAAAACACCATGTCTGGAGAAAGAAAAAAGAAAAAAAAACCTAGGTTTCAGTCAGAAGACTCCTGGATTTCAGGGTAGCAGAAGAAGAACAAAAACAAATGATCTCCATTCCTGAACCTATTCCTGTGTTCAGATACTGACTGAGTCTTCTTAGTTATGGGTTGGATTTGTCCAAAATTTTTAGATCACCAAAATATCTATTATGGAATCATACATACTATCTATTGCAACTCTAAATTTCACTAAATTGGAGAAAAAGAGAAGTTCAGGGCTACACAAATGGGGTAAGAGATTATGTTTAAAAAGTGGAAGAAGAGGGCTCTCAACTATCAGCTGAGATCTGAGCCAAGTTGTACTCACAGATGGCACTGCTCCTCGGCTACATGTCACCTCTGATCCATGCTGTATTTGGAACTGAGAGTGGTTCTATTCTGAGGTCTCTTCCCTCACTGCACAATTTCCCAGATAAAAATCTGTTTTTGCCTCTTGAAATAGTCTAAATGTTTGTGTTCATCCAAAACACATATGGAATCTCTACTCTCTACTATTATAGTATTTGAAGGTGTGGACTTTGGAAATTAGAGTTAGATGAGGTTAGGTGGGTAGGGCTCTCACAGTGGGACTAGCCCCTTAAAATAAGAAACATGAGTGTTCTCTCCCTGCATTTGCTGTCCCCACATGCATGCTTTCACACCTACCTACATGCAACAAGGGTAGAATAAATGAAAACACTGTGAAAAGGGGCCATCTGCACGCCAAGGAGAGAGAGCCCTCACCTGTCATCACCCATGCTGGCACTTTGATCTTGGATTTCCAGTCTCCAGAGCTGTGAGAAACAGATGCCTGTTGTGCAAGCCATGCCACCTGAGATACTTTGTAATGGCAGCCTTCACTGATTAAGGCAGATTTTCTTATCAATAGCACTCATCTTGTGCCTCAGAGTCTAACTTATTACGGTGTGGAATGACCAGTCTCACTTCTCCACATGAGACCTCATTTTATCTGAGGCAACTTCTGATTTGTTTTTTACGACTACCATCTGTTCACTGTGAATTTTATTTTCTTGCAAATTTTCTGATATCAACAGTTTTTTTTTTGTTGTTTTTTTTTTAGGTTTTTCTTCCTGTATCCCGAGGTTTGATTATAAACTATAAAATTATTTGTCTAATACTTTTCATGTTATTGGTCCCATCTATGTTAGGAGATAATGACTTGAACAAATTGTTGTTCTCCAAAAGTTTACAATCTAATGAGAGGGAAGGGAGAGGGGATACAAAGAGAGTAATCACCCAACTGAGTAAACTAGGTCAGTTATCAGATGGCAACTTCCAGTCGTGGCCATGAAAACCTATCTCATTCTCCATTAGCAATCCTTCAAAAACAACTACAGAAAAACACTAAGGAGGCATTACAGATAGGAGTAGATGGGTCCCCGTGCTCGAGACAGGAAAACACAAGAGGTGAGCTTCACATTTACCCTGGCTTTTTCCTTGAGTACTTTTTCTAAATAGCAGCACACTATAAAAAGGGTCAGCATATAAGTGGCAAGAGAGATACAAGTTAAACACTTAGAGTTATCAAACCATCTTGGATTTGCAGGAACAAAACTGTAGAAAGGAAAGAATCACAAAGAAAAGAATCCCTTACATCATTGTCTGACTGCACATTTTCATGAAGAATAAGACTTCAGCAATGTTGAAATTGAAAAAAAAAAAAGCCAACTTTGGTGCCAAATACCTGTAATGGAAGCACTCAGGAAGGCTGAGATTAGATGACCACAAATTCAAGTCCAACCTGGACAATTTAGTTAGACCTAAACTCAAAATAAAAAATAAAAAGGACTACGGATGTATTACAGTGGTAGTATGTCCCTAGTTTTGAATACAGTACATAAAAACTAAATAAAATAAAAAGCTTAAAGAAAGAATTCTAGGAGAAAACAGTAACAAGAGGCTAAAGAACCAAAGAAACTTTATCAGTTGTAAAGTCTGGAGAGACAGATATTGCAATTCAAGTAGACTCATCCTGGTGAACATTCAGACATTAAATTGAGACCCTAGAGTGGCTTTACCCCGAGGGCCAAGGCTGTGCCATAAAAGTGCAGAGCTTTCAAAAACTTTCAGGCACAATGTTCAGCATCTAATAAAAATTACCAGTATATAAAAAGACAGGGACAGTGGACCCCAAAGCAGACAACAGAGAATAAATGATAATACAAATGGACTCAGATGGGAAATCTCAGCTGAAAAAAGAAATGTTACAATCTCAAAATATAATACCTGAAATTAAAAATGTATTGTGTAGTCTTTATAGCAACTTGGAGACTGTAAATTTTGAAGGCTGGTTACTTATTGCCAGATAAATAGAAACTGTAAAATCTGTAGAGCAGACAAAAACAGTAAAGAATAAAGAGACTCAGTGACATTTAGGAAAACAAAAATGAGATTATAGTCATGGAGAAAACAAGAATAAAACACTTGAAGAAATAAAGACCAAAAATTCCCTAAAATAGATGAAAAATTACAGACCCCAAGCAAGATAAATACAAAGAGAACCATACTGCGGTGGATTGACAGCTGGTGGTCAACTTGTAACAGCCATCTGAGCTGAACAAGTGCGGTACTGGGTGTGGGAGGCCCACCTGAAGATTGTTGCCAGCAGCAGAAGAGGCAGAACTGGAGAAGAGAAGCTGTTAGGAAAGCTGTTAGAGAGCTGTTGTTTCTCTTGAGGAGCTGTTCATGCTGGTTTTCCTGATGAACTGGGTTGTTCTCATTGTCAAAGGAGCTCAAGACCTTGTTGTCATTGAGAATGGCTATTGTTCACTTTGGGCAGCTCAGGTCCTTACCTTGAGCATCGCTTCCAGGCTCTGAAGGGGAAGGTGGTCCCATGTTTAAGTCTCCTGGAGAAGCTTGTTACTCTGGCTTTCCTGACAAGAGCTCAGCTGTTCTCATCATCAGAGGAGCTTGGGACCTCACTATTGCTGAGGATGACTGTGATACCTTTCAGGGGAGTTCTGGTTCTTACTGTTGAGCATCATGTCCTGGCGACAGTGAACATCCCTCTGCCTGAGAGCACAGACCCTTCATCCTACTGTCACAGAATTTCTAGTTTCCACCACTGACCTTTGGGCCTTCCCAGAGCAGATCAGTGAAACATGCCTGCATGAGACATCATCATGGGTTCTCGGCCTTTGGTTACACTTCTAGGGACAATTGTTATGGTTTCATCAGGACAGTCCCACGAGATCCAGGCCCTCAGCTGAATTCTTTGGTCTTTAGTGTATGAACAGATGTCCTGGTATATGATTCTTTGGGTGACTGTTATAAAATAATTGTATAAACTATGTGTCCTGTATTAAATTTTTCCCCTTGAGAAACCCCAAACTACAACACATACCTAGATATACCATAATCATGAGAGAGATAGAGAGCGCACTTAAAAGTTTTATGAGTATTACACACAATTCTCACAGAGGAGCAACAATACAAATGGCAGATAACTTCTCATCAGAAATAATGGAGTCCAAAAGACAATGAAACAATTTTCAAGTGCTTAAAGAGAAAAACGAACATAGAATGCTGTATCTAAGGACATCTCTTTTAAAAAGAAAAATAATTTCTTTTAAAAGAATTCATTTGCCCTGAGATTTGTACTATGAGAAACCATTAAAATGTATTTTAAGGAGCCTTTAGCAACCTTTAATTTTGCCCTGTTGTGTTAATTCCCCAAATGGTCCAATTTAATCTCAAATGCTAATAGGGCTTAGGCCATCTATCCTAAGATTTTGGCAAAAAGTTTGTGCTAATGATATTTAGTGAGGCATAATATAAATCGCTACTCCCCAGTACAGAAGTGATGTCAGATTTTGAAATCATTAGGAATAAAGAAAGGCCAGAGGGAAGAGTATTTCTTAAGTATGGAGACAGTTCTACCTTAGCAAGGAGAGATTTTGTTCTCATATTCTATGATGAAATTAAGTGGATTTAAGAGAACTATAAAAATTCACTTTGTGACCTAGTCTGGTATAATCAAATTTTAGTGTCTCCGAGTAGAACTTTATAAAGCAAGGTACCAAGTGAGATACTAAAATAAGCCACAATACAGGTCTGTGTTTCCATGGAATCTTAGTTCGGGGTGATCAATGGCTCATAAAAGGAACCTTCTTGCAGAATTTAAGATGTGCCCTATTTTTTAGCTGCAGTTACTAGGAATAGGACCACTCAAAATGATGTCTAGGATTTGCCCTAGTTATAAACTGAGGTGAAGTAATTATTGCTCTAGCCAGCTTTTCTTTAACTTTTACAAGGTGAGGGAGCCTTTCCCAAAGGACTCTCCTATGATTCTCCCAAAAGTGGTGATAAACCTGCCTGCTTTTAGGTAGGAAAGAGTGCAGCCTCATAGAAAATTGGTTCTAGGAAGCCGGCAGTAAAGCTCAGCTGTGCTCGGAGATAAATTGCTTTTTCAGTTGCTACTATTGGCTCTTTGCCAATGTCAGGTTTGGGCATTCCCAGGGATTTCTGAATTTAACTTCTTCATAACCAGATCCTAATATGTAAAAGGCATATTCTTCTCCCTAGGCCAATGACTCTAATTGTGTAAATGTCATAAACCAATACTTCCATTCCATCAAATCTGCTATTGCCACAGACGACCTGAGAACGAAGTCCTGCTAAACTGTGAAGTCTCACAGGCGAAAGTCTCACAGCTGTCCTGGGGCAGGGAGAATGTGGGGGACCACCAAGTGCCACAGCAGCTCTGTCCGTTAACAGGTAAGTCACATAAAAGGAGGAGGAAATAAGACTTTTCTTTGAAAGTATAGTTCATATTAGGTAACCCTTCAAACTAGAAATTGAAATAAAATACAAAAAGGAGAGAAAGACAATGAGACAGAGACAGAGGAAAAGAAAAGAAAAAAGAAAAGAATACTATAGAGGTGGTTTTGGTTGGGAGTTTGTTGCCTACTTTTTTCAGACAGGGTCTTGCTATGTAACCCAGTCTGGCTTTGAACTCACTATGTAATCCAGGCTTGTCTCCACCTGGGTGATCCTCTTTCCTTAACCACCCAAGTGCTAAAATTACAGGCATGTGCAGCATCACACCATGCTCTTTTAAAATTTTTTAAAAGTTCTTTATTTTTGAAACAAAGATAAAGGTAAAGAAAGACAGACAGACAGACTGACAGACAGACATAGACTTATTACTGGAGGCCAAAGTAGCAGGCTCTAGTCAATCTAAGTTCAATTGAACAAACCGCTAAATCATTTTTGCTCCAGAAAGTTAACAGCCTATGAGAAGCAAAAGTAGGGGCTGGAGAGATGGCTCAGTGGAATAAGCACTTCCCTGGCAAGCGCAAGGTCCTGAGATCAATCCCCGGTTCCACCAAAAAAAAAAAAAAAAATCTAAAAAGCAAAAGTAAAACTTATGTCAGGAAAGATTATGAATTTAAGCGTGTAAAAGAACTTGGTAAGTATGATGATAAATCAGGGAAATCCTGAGGCCCTGTCTCCAGTGAATCATCAGCCATCGTAGCAGAACGTCTTCGTTCACCTTCATAAACACACGTGTATCTACTTTCACCCTCCTATGTGAACTTCTATGACTACAAGCACCTCCCATAGACAAGCTCATGTTCAGTAACTTCTTACTTCCTTCTTATCCTCTCAGGTGGCAGAGAATAAAAATTTCAGTGACAACCATGGACCTATCTTTGTCTATCAAGCCATCCACACCATTGAGTAGACCCTGGGCTGCATTTCAAGAACAGCCTCCTACCTCCACCTCTGGACCCTCACCCCTGCCTCATCCAACAAGTCTGAAAGTGCTGTGCACTAGCTTTTACCTGTGAAAGCAGGGTACTCATGGAGGTCTTTATCATTTTGTTGTATTTGCCCTTCTGACAGTAACTATCCATCCTATGAAGGGGCTCTGCTTTCCCACACATCTTGTGATTATGCTGGGTGGAGTTTCAGAACAAGATGCTGGGATTGGCTACAAGTTTCACCATTCTCCTGAACATATCCCGGATGGGTCAACCAAGCAGTAGGCTGCAGATCTGTATCTCCTGCACCCGATTCTGTGACACTAAAGGTTCGAGCTTATCTTTGGTGTCAGCTCATGTAAGGCACTTATTATGGCCTGTTTCTAGACTCCTCTCAAAGCCTCATGCCTGTCACAGGTGGGGCTTTTCAGGGACAGCAGTATCAGGAATGTGATGTTATCAAGGGTGTGTAATTACTGAATTAGTCCACTGATTGGTTTGGTGTAGTTCTAAGTGGGATTAGGATGCCCGACCCTGGGTGAGTGCTCCCTGCCTAAGGGCAGGTAGGCTGGCTAAAAGAGAAAAGAGCATCTCTGCTTGTCTCTTAGCCAGCTACCTTCTTGACTTCTACCTGCCATGAACTGTTTCTCCTTGGTAAGGCCCCACCACGCCACCCTGCCTTGCAGCCAGCCATAAACTGAAGCCTCTACAAACAGCCAAATAAACTTTCCTCCTTTAACTTTGGCTGGCAAGTATTTTATTTTTTCTCAGCAATAAGACAGCATTCAATGGAATGACTTACCAGCTAACCTGTAGCATGCAGCTATATATTATTTGGTCATAAGTGTTCAGATTTGATGACTTAATCACAACAGAGGTACTATTTTGGCAAACCATTTATTTCATGTGGGGATCTTAATTACCAAATAATCTGGAAATCAGGGGGAATGTTATACCATTGTCTTCTTGCAACATTCTATGTAGTGTATTGAAGAAAATAAACATTGTGAACATTAAAAGTCACCTGTGCATCGAGAGGGAAAGGAGAAGAGCTAGGAAACATGAATAAGTCAAGCCATACAGTTATATGTAGAAGATGGGCA
>NW_004524865.1:350652-362561 GCF_000260255.1 Octodon degus
ACAGATGTATGTCCATTTTGTATCTGTGTATTCAAAGTGATCAGGATAGATATATAGTTACATTCTCTTAATAGTGATTTGTTCTAATGGTGTTTGTAAATAGGATATCATGTCCGCATCTTGTACAACAATTAACCGCTAAGAAGAATGTATGCAATGTGTTAATTATTGAAACTGTCCTACCAATTTGACTTGGAAAAAAAAAAAAAAAAAGTCACCTGTGCAGTTTCAAGTCCGGTCTTTTCCAGTTCTTAAAGCATGACCATTTTTGTCTCAATAGTACCACCACCAGCACTTCAACTGTGACATTATAGCAATGTCCCAACTGATACCACCTCTGAAAGATGTGGTTGGAGTTGTACATTAATTAGATTTTACTAAAATAAAAATCTGTAATATTCTGGACAAGATCAGGTTAAGCTTTATCTTGGAAATTTATTTTTTAAGTAGTTAAAAATGGGACAAAATTTCAAAGCAAATATTAACTTATTATGATGCTTAAAAACATTTAAAAAAAATCTTTTATGTTTGGTATAGGGTCTCACTATGTAGGTCAGACTAGCAGTGATCTTTGTCTCAGCCACCCCAGGGCTGGGATTACAGGCATGGGCCATGGCACACCCGAGATCCTGGAGCCAGGACAACATGCAGTACCACGGATCAAACTAGTCCTCCAACCTATGTCCCCAGCCAATGCATAAAAACTTTAAATTCAGTGTATCTTTCTATGAAAGGGTTTCTCGATGACCTCTACAAAATGCACTTAAATGACTTCCATTTCTATGAAACACTAAGTAATGGGATGTTTTTTAAAATGTCAGAATCCAAACATTTTATCACTCAGCCTAAACATGTTTTTCATAAGGTTTCATTGTTTTTTGTTAGTTTCAATTTAGTGTTTTTATTTATTTATTTTTTTGGTGGAACCGGGGATTGAATTCAGACCCTTGCGATTGCCAGGGAAGCGCTTATTCCACTGAACCATCTCCCCGGCCCTGTTTTTGTTTATTAAGATACTCATAATTCACCCCAATCTTTATGTTGATGCATTGGTGTATTACCAGCACTGGGTCTTAATTTGTCTTGACTCTTCCTTTGGGGACATGATTTTTTTTCTGTTTTTACTAAAATATATTGGCTCCCACACTGCAGTATCTGCTTATTTCATGAGACATTTAGAAAACTATCTAGTTAACCAGATACTTATTAGTATCAGACTGCATGAGTATATCAAATAGAGTACAAGGTAGATCTTGTGAATGAAATTTTTATTTACACATTGTATCTAGAAGCAGATACATATTCTTATATATAATTTCCAAAAATGTGCAAGAAATTACTATAATTTGTTTACAAACCAAAACACATATTAAAATCAATGGACTTTGGATAGTTCATTCTGTGGTGTTCTCAGTACAAATGGTACACACCTGATTTGAAACATACAGAAAAAGTGTAAACTACAGCAATCTGGATTGCAAGTATCAACTTCATGGCACTCCAACAACTATGAAATTTCTTTAGTCCAACATATATACTATTACAAAATTCTGTAAGAATTTCCCAACACCACTGGATGTAGAGTTTGGATCAGTTTTCAGAAACTGCAACTACATACTTTTGCCATGTTATGACTCACCATTAAAAAGGATGTTCATAAAAACCCTTCCTACAGGATTAAAAAAGTATTAAAAGAACCCAAATTTGTGATTAGTAGCATACCAATACCTTGAGAATTTGTTATTTATGGAACTGGCTAGTGTTCCTTATTAGAGTATTCAACAAAATTGTCTATTGCTGGTAGTGTAATTTCATTTTCAAATTAATACTTCACATTCAATGAAAAGCAATTGATTTAAATCAAATATATATTATTTTGACTCATTCATAAAGCAATTATCTCATATACAATGAGAATGTAATCGAAATTGGCATTCTTGAAAGCACTGTTAGACTTATAGCACTAGCAGAGACATTGCATAAATCTATTTAAGATCTCTAGTAACTTTCATCTTGTTTCAACAATACTGGCTCAGAAAAATAGAATGTCTACTTTGTGTTTTATTTCCTATATGATTTAGCCTTTTGGCACATGATTTTCTTCAACAGCAAGAGGGTTGTCCTGTGTAGCTGGTTTCCTTAAAACTATTTTTGGTTCTATGATCATTTCCTGTGATAAAATATATGACCTTCTAAATTTTTAGATTATTGCACCAACAAGAAAGAGTAAGGTATTTTCAAGTACTTTCTATAGCTTTATTATTTATGAAAATGCATAATAGTGTCCTAGTAAACCTCAAAATAGCTTCCAGCCTCCATAATGTTTTGTGATGAGCAATTTGATTTTTTAAAAAGCCACTGATTCATATATTGTGGCAAACAGATACAGCTTTCCTGTTGTCTTTTTACCTTAAGGTTGGATTTTTTAAAGTATATATTTAAGAATCACAGATTTTGCTCATATCATCTAAGTTATCTTTCAACAAAATCCAAAAATTTAACCAAAATTTAATTTTGGCATCTAGACCAGGCTACAGGATGATCTCTTCCATATCTCACCAGAGTGGTGGTGTGTTACCTAAGGCCAATCCTTCCCATTATGATGTGCTACCTCTATCAGTTGGCTGCCTCTCTATACAAACTCAGAAAATTTTGCACATTGCTTGTTTGTAAATTTAATTTTGGGCAAATACACCATCAGAACCTAATTATTTCAAATTGGATTAGAATAAGGCTATTACTTTAAGAAGGTATTATACATTATGAATACAGAAAAGCACATCAAAAATTGACTTTCTGCATTAGAAGAGGATCAGTACTTGCCTTCCAAAACCCACAAAATACAGTTTTTAAAATATTCAGATGAAAGTAAGAATAATCTTGAAACTAACTGGATAGATCTTAAACATACGTATCATTAAAAAATGCAGGGACCAAGTTACATCCATGTGAGACAGGTTGGGGCAGTCAAATCTGTGCTCACTCACTTCCAGGAGGATACAGAAATGCTTCAGGAGAGACAGAGACGCCACCCTGACACTTAGTATTACTACACAGTAACTCTGTGACAACACCTGCCATCTTACATCGATGCATAGGAACTTTCCACTCACCCTACACACATTTTAAATTGCTTAAAAATAAATATTTTGCAAAAAAATAGTTAAAATGTCTTGCATTAATTTGATAGAAAGCTTACAACTCTGCAATAGTTCTTAATCCAAATAGCTTATAGTGAACACTTAAGTTATATTATTATAGTATATTCTATTTTATCTCATTAGGTGAAAACATCAGAAATGAAAGAGGAGACTTTGTAATAAGATACAATCAACATTCCACCAAAACTAAGTCCCTTTTCCCTTTTAGGTCAAAATTATAACATTGTGGTATTATGGCATTATGCCTTTTCTTGGCAATATCTCAGTTCTGACCCTAAAAAGCAAATATAGAACAAACTGAGAATACAAATATGTTTGAACAATAAAGCCAGTAAGTTGGACCAAATACCTGTAGCCTCATTTTAAAAAAAGGTGTTAAAAGGAAAACTTTGACAAAGAAAAAAATTATGTTACATGTTCACCTACGATGGAAACATTTTCCTTTAAAGCTTATACAGCTGGAAACATTTTCTGAACAGAACAATCCTAAGATAGTACACAGAACTGTGAAGTAAGTGAATGTTCTGCATTTAAAAATTATTAGGTATAACAACCCACTGACTGAATCAAGGAGATGAAAAACCAGAGAGATGCCAAATTACTTAAAATGTAGTTAACTTTAAAGAGAAAAGTCCTATTCTTAAACAGCAGTGTATCTGGCAGGAAACAAAACTTACATATATCCGATATGGGTTTATATTTTTCTGTCATGATGCTCTGCAATTTCCAAAGTTTTTCAGCCAAAGTCATTAAGGGTTGTTTTTACTGTGAAGTGGACAAATCTAGCACAATTTAATAACAACTATATAAGAAAATTAAATCCAACTTTAAAACAATCTATTTTTTATATCCAAATGACTTAAAACTTCAATGTTATAAAATAATCCTGTCCATTTATAAAACCTGGCTGTACAATCAAGTTCACCCTCCAAAAAATGCTGACTAAAGAAATTGCAGATAAAATATTTAACCAAAAGAAAGTATACGTAACACAAAAGCCCTATCCCAGGAAACTATGATCATCACCTATTTCTACCGTGATAGTTCTAGTTCCATAGGTCTTTATGCCAATTTGTACCCGACTTTAATGACAGAAAAGGCAACAATTTCTAAATTGGTGGTTTATATTTCTTTACAATTTAATGTAAGGCCATTTATTTAAATACACAAACCACAAGATGAAGGCAACAGAAAAATTCAGGTTTTCATGATCAAAAAAACAGCACTACCTTAAAAATAATTTAGAAGTGTTGTGAAAGATAAGCTGCAGATCTGTATTCCATTAATCAAGATTATGTCAATTCATAAATCTAAATAAATCATTTTAAAGTATGAGATTAAAAAACTTTTTCAGTGTACATGTAAATTCCATTTATTACACATTTATTCAACATTATCTTCTCAAAATGGGTCATTTAAAAAGACAAAGCAATTTTCATTCTATAAGCTTCATTCAACTTCACTTAGGGTTAAATACACATGAAATGTGCTTTTAATGCATAAAAATCACAGTGGATAGCAGCAAAGGACTTGGGGGGCATTAAGAATCTGATAATTCACATTATGATTATTCTGCACATTAATGAAAGGTAATTCACACTTCTAGAACCCCAAGACATCCCTTTTGAAAGAACCAAAATAAACCCAAGACACCTCGCAGACACTTCCCCACCCCTAATTGGTGACTCTGTTACACACAAAACTAAAATAGTTATGGCAGCAAAGTATTCTGATGGCAATGAAAGTTTGTAAACTGTATTTCAATCTCTTTTATTTTTCCCCAAAGTGCAAGATGCAGGGTTCTCGACCTTTCAGTAGTGCTTCTCCTGTAAATAATCCTTCATTTTGTTTGGCAAAGGCAGTTTCTGAATCAAGTCTATTCTGGTATACTGACGTATAACAAAACGACACAGGTACTGCAAAGAACGCACCTGCATGAACCGAGACACTGGATTGGTCAGTCTGACAGGGTAAGTTGCAGATCCAGGCAACCGAGACCTTGAATAACAAAAAGCTCCATTTTCAGAGTCCCTGATTGAATGCTCAATTAGATCCACTATTGATGTATGTCCCTCCACGTCTGGCTGTTCATAAAAGCTAAACCTACCATTTGAGTGCTCAATTCTAGTGTGAAGTGTCTTACCATGGGAACGAAAGCTTAAGCTTAAAAGATAACGGTCATCAGAACTATCCCGAACAAGAAAAGAACCATCTGGCACGTTTGCTAGCTTCCCTTCTGCCTCCCAGCGTGTGATTGGTCCCCAGTACCATCCTTGTTTTGCAAGTTTCTTCAGCTCCTCTGTAAGGCTTGTCACAACCATGGGACCACTACTTTGCACAGAGTCGTACACTCTTGCAACCCCAGGAGCAGAGTTAGGATCAAAATTCAAATGACAACGCACACTTTCAGCCACATGGGCATCTGTGCCAGTGAGTCCACTGAAGTTCCTTTGGATTTGATTATTCTGGATTGGAGGTAGCAAAGGTGAAAGTGGAGGGACATCATCATGACTTGCTCTGGGGCTCTGCAACACGACCCCTGTGGTGCCAATCAACAAACCATTCACAGACTGATCCACAAAGATCTCTGGGGCAACAACTAGGTCCTGGTCTACCTGATTCTCATCTTCAGCAAAAGAGCTACCTCCCACTTGAGGAGTAAGTGTAGAGACTTCCATGGGTGAAGAACTGTCCAGACAATAGCTACGTGATCCTTCCAAAGGATACATCCCCTCGTCTAAAGGCACAGTATACTGAATGTAGTCCTGAGGCATAAGTCCAATAACTACAGGCACATGTTCATCCAGGTGGAGATGCAAGTCTCCATTAGGAGAATCAGAACTCTTAAGAGAATTATTTTGCTCTTGGCATACAGTTTCAGACTGAAGGTCATGAAAATCCTTTCGAACACCATTTAATGCAGGACTTGGGCTGGAAGAATGAACCAAGGCTTTGACTCTCACCTCCATTCTGATGCAAGTCTCCTCAGAGTTTGTGGGCCGGAGAGGCCAGGGCGTGGGGCTGTAGTGATGACTGCGGAGGGAAGTAGACCTGATTGGCCTCTGCGCTCTGACATCTTTGAACACAATGGGTGCTGAGGAAGAAGAGAAGGTGTCCTCATCAGCACAGCTTCCAGACGGTGTGCTGCCCTTGCCCTTTGGCTTCTGCTTAGAAGAAAGCCGCCTTTTCAAGGTACCCATCAGGCTTTCACTTTTTGATCTGTTTTTTCCACCTTTTTCATCTTCACTGTTGATATCACAGCTAGCCACATCTTTTCCATAGCAGCTACCAAACAAGGCATCATCTTTTCCAAAATCACTGGCTATTGACGGTTGCTGTACTACCATGAAATCAGTGTCTTCCTTACTTTTATTCAAGTTAAAAGATTTCCGGAAGGTTTTAAGACTAATTTTCTTCATTATGACTAGTTAGTTAATCCACAGGGATCAATTTTCTCTCTGGAATATTATCCCCAAACATCTGGAGAATCTTCAATGCTGCATCTATGTGATTTTCCAGCTTCATTTAACTTTTGGAGCCATTTTCTAAAATAAAACAAAACACATTTAAGTATCTATAAAAGGAGATTTTATTTTTCAAGTGAAACTTTCCACCAAAGTTTTATTTTACTTAGTATAAGCTGTTAGCTTCTGAGTAAGAATGCCCAAGATTTTCTTAATGTCAGTTTTGTCAAGACAGGGACTTTTTATTAATACTATTATTTTTATTTCCTGCAGAATAGAACACTATCTGCTACATAATGGGCATTCAGTGAGTATTTGAAGCTGTTTAAAGACAAGCCTTTGTCTATCTTCTTTTCTTTTTGCACCTTGGTTTTCTTGTTTTATTCATCATGTATGGGCCAGTGCTTCTGTCTTTTCTAATTCTATACAGAGTTACGCTCAGCACTAATTCTGACAACTGCTTCCTCCCTCCTCCCCTGCCCATTCATCAATCTGTGCCAGCAAAACATTCAACAAAGGCAGTGCACAGAACTGGGAGAACAGCCAAGTCCTTTCTTCAGCTACATATTTTAAACATTTAAACATCTTGAAAAATAAATAAAAATAATTCCATAATCTGTGTTATCCAGAAATGTCCCAGTATACTAAGGAGTTTCGTGAGAACAGATCTCATTCACTGTCATACATTTGGTGCCTAAAGAATGCCTGCAGGTTGAATCTGTTCACCTCCATAGCTTAAGCAGTATTCAGCAGAAGACTAGTTGAACTGTAATCACATTCATTTATTCACTGCATTTACCCGACTACAAGCATAGCACTGTGTGGGAACATGCAGACTAATAACCTATTTATAATCTCCAGTAGAAGCAGATTTATGAATGGATAAATTGTAATGTAAACCCACTAGAAACATAATGGCAACATAAGGTGGGAGCTCACAGAAGGGAGAAATCTGACAGATGTTCACTTTCTATTACTGATAGCATTTGGCTGGTGGGTAGATAGAAGCTGTATGAAATACGACAAACTACTCAGAAACCAATCAGGGGAAGGGGCATATTAATTCCATTTAAAAAGTAATTTTAGGCCAGTGAATAGCTCAGCAGACCAAGCGCCTGAGTTGCCAAGTGCAGGAAAGAGTCCCCCATGATGCATCAGCCCCACCATCAGGGCATACTAAGCCAGCAACTGAGTCCAGGCATGGTGGTGCATGCATGTAATCCCAGTGCTGGAGAAACTGAAAACAGGAGGATCACTATAAGTCCATGCTGCACAGTAAGACCCTGTACCACATACATTTTAAAAAGTGATTTTAAAACACTCTTACTGTCAAGTATGTTTTTTATTTTTATTTTTATTTTTGGCAGAACTGGGGACTGAACTCAGGCCCTTGAGCCCGCCAGGCAAGCACTTCTTCTACTGAGGCATCTCCCTGGCCCCACAAAGTATTTGGGGAACTAGCTACTTTTAAATGTTAGGGTGAATATAAAGGTGACTACTAAAAACTCTATCTCCTGTCCAAGGATGACAATGTATGCAACTTCCCTAACCACAGAATCCATTGATTTTGAAATGTTAAGTATTCACACTAAATTTGGGGTTCAAGTGGTTCTACTTCCCACTATCACATCTATAACACAGGAAAAAAAAAACTGATAATCACAAAAAAAAATACTTAGCAGTTATGCACTGGAAAATTACTCCTTTTTCAACTCCCAATCTATATGCAACTCAATACTAATATTAAACAAAATTTAACACAGACATTAGGAACTACAAAAAGTTCTATTAGGTCATATGGTCTTTTATTTCTTCCATACATTTCCTAGGCAAAGATCATTCTAGAATTTTTAAGAGTATGCTTTACTATTTCTACTTCTAAAAAATATGTCATCTTTTTATAGGATTACCATCTGTCTTAAACCTAAGTACATGTTGTGAATTAGTTTTACTGCCTTTCTAATTGTAAAACTTTGAGTTTACACATATACTTGAATATGTGTACAATGAACACATTTTGGGGGAGATGTGCGTACTGAGAATTGAACTTACAACCTTGCACATGCCAGGTAAGCGCTTGTGTTGCTGAGCTACATCTCCCACCCTAAGGTATTTAGTAAACAGTTCAAGTGGAAAAGTATTAGACAAAATACACAGAAAATAACATTCACAAATCATGTCACAACCTGTTTAAGCAATGATATCCACTGGTTATGTCTACTAGTCATTGTAACACCCAATGCAAAAAGAGCAAAAAGGTCAAACAACTCCTTCCACAAAACAAAATAACTTTATTATCACAATTTTACAAATGAGCCTCAGGTTGAAGAGTGATTAAAATTTGCTCAATTAAGGTAATAACTTACTATCAGGAAATAACAGATACAAAATTTGAACCAGTCTATTTAATATAAAGCTCACATTTTTTCCCTATACTAACTACCAGGCTACTCTTTCAAATCAGTGAGTCTCAAACTTTCTGGTCTCAGAACACTTACTGAAGCCCACAAAAAGTTTTAATACCTCAGAAAACTTTGTTTCAGAGGTTGTATCTATTAACATGTATCCTAGTAAAATTGAGAAAAATATTTAGTTACTAATTCATTTTAATACAAGAATATATTTATTACATGTTAACATAAATACCACTTTCATGAAACAGCTATACTTTTCCAAAGAAAAACAAACAGTGATAGAAGTGGGTCCATTTTTATGGAACAACTCTTCTATTGATGAGAATATAGCTGGCCTCACATCTACTTCTGCATTAAATCTCTTACAATATTTAGTTTTAGTTTAAGTATTACAAATATAGCTAGCCAGCGATAGTTGGAAAAAGCAGGAATGCATTTTATTTAATAATTTATTCCCATCATTGTGAATATTTTCCTTTGATACATTCTGAAACTCAGTAAATTATAGTTTCTTAAAAGTAACACTGCATTGTGAAATCTGAAAACCATGGCGTGATTTTTTTTCACGCTATCACATTCGATTTCACTGGTGTATCTTGGATTTTGAGTCACCTTTTATGTATGTATGCATGATTTGCAACACTCTGTATTAAGATAACTACAATATCCCCCCCCAAAAAAAAAAAAAAATCACATAATACATACCACCAGGATCTCAAGGAAAAAAGGTAATGGGAAGTAGTAACCGTGGGAAATACAAGCTCTCCAAAACTGCAATATTTGTTTGAAAGCTTGAACTGTGTCTTTGGCAATAATACTGTCAGTTGTTTTCATCAAAGAGACAGCCTCACTGTGCTCATTTATGAGAAACTAATAAATGAAACTAAGTTGAACACTCATACTGTGGATGCTGATTGTTCAAGTAAAAGTTTTGTCAAGTAAAGTTTTGTCATGAGAAAAATAGCTGGTGAGGGCAGGCCAAATAGCTCAGTGGGTTAAAGCACCTGCAAGCAGGCTCAAGGGCAGGGGTTTGATCTGGCCCCACCCCCGGGGGCGCTGAGACAGCAATTGAGTCTGGACGTGGTGGCACATTCCTGTAATCCCAGCTCTTGGGAGGCTGTAAACAAGAAGATCACTACAAGTTCAATCTAGTAGTAAGATCCTGAACACCCTGTAGACCCTTCCCTAAAAAATACAAAAAAAAAGAAAAAGAAAAAGGAAAAAAAATGGCAAGTGTAGTCAGCAACTCAAACAATAACAAGCAGAGGGTAGAGGGGAAATAGGACATAAAGAAGTCACTAAACATGACAATGTATTAGACCACAATGAAAACCTTAAATTAAAAATCAGAAAGAAATCATTGTTTGACCACAATGCAATGAAAGCAAAATAGTTAAATCATTAGCCTCTTTAATTTGTACATTTATAAACCCGTATAATGAACATGCTACATAATGAAAATGTTTGTGGTCCTAAAAAGACACTAAAACTAAGCTCACAGAAAAATTCAAAACTTTAAACATTTACAAAACTAAACAGGAAAAAAAAAACAAACTAAAAATAAATCCAATTTATAGAACATAAGAGCACAATAAACAAGAAAATGAAATATATTAGTATGAGGTAATTCTTTGATTAAATAACAGAAAACTCAAATAGTAAAGAACGATCTGCATAATCAAGAAAAAGGAATATATTTATACCAAATCAAAAATGAAGGAAACAGTTATCATAGGTTTATGAGGAAAAATATGTAAGAATAGTTCAAAAATTTTAAAACTTGGATTAAAAAGGTAATTTTATAACAAAATACATACTGTTAAAATGTGCATCAGAAGATGTCAAGGTCCAAGAAGCCTAAAACTAAGTAAGGAAGGCAGGGAGGGAGGGAAGAAGGGAGGGAAAGAGGATTATCAAATCAACTGTGGCCCTCTTTCCATGGGGTGGGTAAAGTGAAAGGTTAAAAGAGACATTTAAAAGCCCTATTAATACTCACTATACAATTTCAGAGCACAAGGAGAAAAAATATGTAAATGTAAAGTCCATAATAACTCTGTAATTTGAAAAACCTGGCAAGAAAATATAAGACTAAATCTTACATAGAATAGCTTCAAAAAGATAAAATAAGAAAACAAAAAACTAGATGAAAAATTTTAATACCCCTCAGAGGACTGCAATACAAATACATTTATTTTTTTTTTTATTTGTGTGTGTGTATGGCCAGCTCAGCCCACCAGGGGGAGGGGCTGGCTGGCATGTGGTGCTTGGGGATTGAACCACAGTCCCTGTGCTTTGCTAAGCTTGTTCTAAGTAGGTGCTTTTTAGACCACTGAGCCATCTCACCAGCCCTACAAATACATTTAAATGTGTATTATAAAACCTTGATTCCATAAAGGAAGCAAGGTGAATAACCTGACCGTATAAAATTTATGTATTTCTAAATAACCACTGTCACAAAACCAAAATGAAAGGAGAATGACTACAAATACATATGGCAAAAGATTCAGTTCTGAAACATAGAATGTGCTATTGGCAATCAGCAAGAAAGACAAAAATCTTAGAAGTCAATGGTCAAAATACACAAGCAGTTCACACAAAGAGAATGATAAATGGACCCAGCCGCAGGATCCTGAACAGACCCAGAGCGCAGGCAAAGCAAGGAACCCTTCAGCAGAACTCCCTGCAAAGAGGCTAGAGGCAAGACCCACCCAGGTGATTCAGGAGCAGAACTTCTTGCCAGAGACACAGGGTTCAACTGTAATGGCTGCAGCAGAAAGAAGTGGAGCACAGCAGCCAGATCCAAGCAACACCCACCCGGAGGAATCTGAACTTTGTAGATCCGGACCTGGTGCTAAGGTAATAACTCTATC
>NW_004524865.1:364392-367039 GCF_000260255.1 Octodon degus
AAAAAGAGAATGATAAATGAAGACAGGCAAAAAAGCAGGCAGAAAAAAGAAGTTATGCAAGCAAAAAAGGTTAAACAATGCAACTGGCCAACCAATGCCCTAAAATATTCTGCTTTCATCACAAGGAAATTTAAGGAATTTGGGGGTGATAGAAACTGTTCTGCATCTTAACTGTGGAGAAGTTTACACAACTGAATATATTTGTCAAAACTCAATAAACTACATACCAAAAAAGTGAATCTGACTGTGAATGATACCTCAATTTGTATTGTTCTTTATTTACTTATTTTTTTGCAGTACTGGGAATTGAACTCTGGACGTTACGCTTGCCAGGTAGGTGCTTATGCCACTGAGCTATCTCCGTGGCCCAGTGCCTTAATTTTTAAAACTCAGTAAAATAAAAAGTCAAATCAGAACAAGATAGTATCTTCACCTATGAATTTGAAAAGGTTAAACCAAAAGCACATCACTGGAAAGGATAACACAAACTGGGCACTTATTATATTAATGGCTAAAAACTTAAGATTATTTGAAAATATCTGTCAATATCTAAATTAACATATGCTCTAACCAAGTAACTATGCTATCAGGAATTTGTCTTCTGCATTGCCAAAAATACAGGCATGTGGACAACCATATCCCTCTAGCTTTAATTTAAAAATAAAACACTAAAAATTAACTACCTACTTAATATTGTTAAGTATATACTACCCAACATACCACA
Organism: Octodon degus; assembly: GCF_000260255.1. Classification (NCBI taxonomy): domain Eukaryota; kingdom Metazoa; phylum Chordata; class Mammalia; order Rodentia; family Octodontidae; genus Octodon; species Octodon degus. Next base: position 365,117 of record NW_004524865.1, read on the forward strand.
TAGAAGAATTAACAAAAATTAACTTAAATCCTAAATGTTCGAGCTAACCCATAAAACTTCAGAGAGATAATTTTCTGACAGTTTAGGCAAAATATTCTCAAATACAATACCAAAAGAACAATATTACATAAAAGAGAAACTCCACTAAATCAGACTTCTTTAAAATTAAAAATCAGCATTTATGTTTCAACACAAAACATTAAGAGAAAGACAAGCTAGGACAGGGAGAAAACACCTACATATCATAACTGGTAACAATGTGTACAAAGGATCTGTTCTCTATACAAAGAATTTTTACAGTTAAAAACAATGCAGCCGGGGAGATGGCTCAGTAGGATAAGCGCTTGACTGGCAAACACAAGGATCTGAGTTCAATCCCCGGTTCTGCAAAAAAAAAAAAAAAAAGAACAAAAAACAATGCAATTTTAAAAGTAAGTTAGAAGTCAGTCAATCCCCGGTTCTGAAAAAAAAAAAAAGAAGTCAGGTAGCTCCCATGCCTAACATACATGAGGGCCCTGGGTTCAATCTCCAGTGTGAGAGACAGGGAGCGGGGCAGGAGGCAGAGAGAGAGGAATAACGAGAGATGAGGAAAGTTAGCTGAATAGGTCTTTTTGCCAATTATAGAAATATTGCTAATAAGCCTAAGAAAGGTCCCTGATATTATTACTAGAAAAATACAAATTAAAACCACTAAGATACCGCTACACATCCACTAAAATTACTGTGAACTCAAGAATGCAGAGAAACTGGACACCCAATACATTGCTGATGAAAATGTAAAATGAGCTGGTTATTACACACTTCCCCCCCATTGGGGGAAAGTAATGATTAAAATACATAACTAAATAAAACAAAAAGATCTTTCGACAGGAGTAACACATCTCCAACCCCTAAAAATCACTCCACATCAGGTCATAAAAATTCATTCATTCATTCATTCATTCATTCATTCCTTCCTTCTCTTTCCCTCCCTCCCTCTCCTCCCCTTCCCTGTCAATGTTCCTGTCTCTGTGTTCCTTTCCTCTTCTCCTTCTTTTTTTTTTTTTTTTTTTTTAGAAGACGGCATACGAGATGTTGCGGCGTGACTGGAGTTCAGACGTGTGCTCTTCCTTTTTTTTTTTGGCGGAACCAGGGATTGAACTCAGGCCCTTGTGCTTGCCGGGGAAGCGCTTATTCCACTGAGCCATCTCCCTGGCCGCCTCTTTCTTTTTTTCATAGCTTCATACTACATATATCTTAAGTTATTTTTCTGTATGTGGTGTCTAAGGAACTGAAATTTCTCATCCTCACTTTCACGCACCAGTCTTCCCTTATTTGCCCCTTTTATTGTTTTAAGAAATTCCTGACACAGAAACATACTTTTTCCTGCATTTCCTGTTAAGAAAGTATTAAAGTTTCATTTTTCAGATTTAAATTCTTGAGTAATTTGAGTTTTGTGTAGAAATTGATTTTTTCACATCAATAACCAATTGGCTGAACAAATCATTAGAAAAGCTCTGGCCCTTGTCAGAATTAAAGGAATAAAACTTAAAAAGCAATGCTGGGGCCAGCAAGACAGCTCAGTGGACTAAAGTGCCTGTTTTGGCAAGCACAGAGACCTAGTTCAATCCCCAGCACCACATGCTGTGCCAGCCCCGCCCCTAGGTCAGGCTGAGCAGGCCAGAGTCCAGGTGGGCACAGTGGTACTGGCGCTCATCCATAATCCCAGCACTGGGGAGGTTGAGTGAGCTGTGAGCTGCAAGCCGTGTAGTGAGATCCTGCAATAACCAAATTCACTTAAAAAAAAAAAAAAAAAAAAGCAATGCTACCATTTTTCTAGGTCAAATCAGTAAAAAATTTTAAACTGACATTTATTGCTTTAAAAGCGTCTTAATATAGTTGTAAACATTAATTTTACAATATATACTCTTAAAAGTAAATATA
>NW_004524865.1:367434-379883 GCF_000260255.1 Octodon degus
TAATACATTAAAAAAATAAAATAAAATGAAACCAAAGAAAAATGTTTCCTGTATTAAAAAACTATGCAAAAAGAATTAGAATTTCTAATTCAAGTATTTCTGATAGTATCAAAATAGTAAACAAAATCCTGGCACATCACACTGAAACTTTAGTGAACCACTAAAATTAATATTTATGCAGTTATAAATACCATACAAGAAAAGTTGATACTGTTCATTTGTTAAGTGCAAAAACAAAGGAAACTAAGTTATGCATGAGTGTCATTCAATTATGTAGAAAGAATAGGGAGGAAAACTGAACCAGAAAGAAATACAACAGCTTGGCTAAGGGTACAGATGTTATTTTTGATACTTTGTTTTCAAAATATTCTATAGTAAACATATAGTTTTTATGAGTAAAATTTGTGAACTTGTTTATTATGAATATTGCTTTCTAAAACTGAAGGGTCAGGAAGGGCAAATCCATCAGGTAAAAGAAAAATATAAGCCTTAGCTTTTAATTATATGATGAACAACAAATGAAAAATCAATACATGAGACTTATCATTTTTGTTTCAGCAGAACCTAGACAGGCTCCTTCTTTTCACCCCATGCAAAATAATGTTTTTGCTAATCTGATATACACATGCATATTCAACATAAAAATTTATGTATTACATATGGGAGGGACTGGTCTTAAATATTCAAAAGTTACATAACAAGAATAAAAAACATAGCAACTTTCAGTGGCTTCCCTCCTAACTCACAAGTAATCATGTTAGTAATAGTAATCCCCTTACACATACTCAACCTCAGTTCTCTCCCTCCACTTTTGGTAAAGCCACAGCCCTGGTTAAACCTGACTCTTCCCAGGCCACACAACTGAAAATGGCTGGAGAAAAAGAGTTAGTACTTCAAAGTACTAACAGCTCAGTTAGTACTTACAAAGTTCAGGTGAATCCTAATTGCCTGGAAACCAAACTCCTGTTTCCTTGGCCCATTCTCTCTCTCCATTTTCGCTGGTCATTTCACACAACTGTTCACCTTTTCTCACATTTGTAAATGCTTCCACCCACATCTTCAATCTCAGCTGATGGCCCAGCTTCCCACTGCACTGAGAAAATAAAGGACTGTCCTAAGAAAACTTTGGACTTACCACATTTATACACTTAGCCGCATCTGTCCACACCCACTTCCACCCCACACTTGCCTTGCACTTCATCTCCTAACAACTTCTCTGCTCTATTGGATGATTCCAAAACACAGTACTTTTTGGTCCTATCTCTAATTCCCTTGGCACAAAACACCCAAGGGGAATTCTGTAGATTCAGAGGCTACAATTCCTTCCCACTCCCATTCTCTTTCAGCCACACCAGAGCCCTCTCCACCTTTAGCTCCAGCCTCCATTCTGTCTTTTTCTGAGATGCTCCATTTGATACTTCTGACTACTTCTTCCTTAATAAAGCGTTTCATCTTTGCTACAAGAACAGCTTACCCTCCCGCTCATGCCTGCTCAGACTCCTTTACTTGTGTCCCTGGCCTCTTAAGGAGGAAGCACCCAAGAACTCAAGATTTTGGTCAACTCTTCTCTACCTGCATGCAAACCCCTCAGGGGTTCACTTTTTCCTGATGCCAAGTAGCATCTGTGTGCCTTCTGACCCCAAATTCCTTACTCTTCATTACAGGAAAAATATTCAACTTCCTTTAGTCACCATCCAGAGTATTGTAGATACTGAAACTTAACATGTTCAACACTAAATTTTTACACAATGGTGGTTCAGTGGTAGAATTTGCAACACAATTCTCAGTATTTCCTACTCATCCTCTAAACTTGCTCTACTTATAAGATCATGCTCATCTATGTATAACAACTGCTTAGATCACAGTATTGAGAATCATCTTTTCTCCTTTCTTTTTCTGATGTCACAAGATCCCAAATTAAGCTACCTTCAAAATACATGCACCACCCAATCATTTCTATTATCCTATATCCCAACTACAGTTCTCTCTCACCTACATTCCTGTAATAGCCCACTAATTGGTTCCCTTGCTGTCTCCTTTTGCTTCTTACAGTCTTCTATCCAAATGTCACTGGTGCCCAAAGAACTGGAACAGATGCTGACATTGGCCACTGTTAATTCCTGAACAAATAAAGCCCCTTATCTCTGACTCTGGAATCTCATGTCTTCTGCCAGTACCCACGAAACTGGAGCATGCTAACCTTGTAGACTGGATGAAGGCTAAAATATCAGACCATTTACAGTTCTCCCCACGTTACTGCAAATAAAATAATGAAAGCACAATAAATACAAAATTGCTTTGATTTCTATCAGGGCCCATAGATTTTACCACAATAAGCTCTGCTTTAAAAAGAAATATAAAGTATTTGTGTGGCTACAACAGTGACTAAAAAAATTAAATATAACACATTTAAGAAAAACAAACTTTAAGTTTGAATATTATTTCAAGTTGAATAAATTAAAAATGTATAACCACAGCAAAAGTTCTAATAAATTTTCAAGTAGGCACTTGTACTTTGTATGTTACTGACATTAGCCTAAGTTTGCATGGAATCACTGAATCTCCTAACTGAGCTTCCCAGATAAAGTAAGATTATCTGGTAATCTGAGCAACTACACTGAAGACAACAGTGTGTGAAATAACAGCCACTGACACATCATCATTTTCTTGAAAATGCTGTATTGTTTCTAATGTCTTACCTACTATTTTTCTATTCTCTTTAAAATAAATAAAAAATAGGGTTACTTTAAAGCATAGCCAGTTCTAAATGAGTATGAATCAATGAAGGTAATTTTTTCAAATGTACAGAAATATACATGTGTAACTCAGAGAAAAATTTTTACATGAACATATCAGAGCCTCTGCTCAATGGACAATAAAACAAAAGTTCATAGTGTCATCAGTAAAAAAAAGTTAGTGGAGGTGACTCGTAGGAACTGATTATATAGGGGGGAAAGGCCTGGCACTGAGCATCTCTAACTCAGGAGGCTGAGGCAAAAGGACTGCCGTGAGTTCTGATATCAATCTGTGCTACACAACGAGATCAAGGCCAGCCTGAATTACAGAATAAGACCCTGTCATAAAGGAAAGAATAAAAAGTAAAAAAATAATTGATTAATGAAGAATATTGTGCTCTCCTTAAATTTTTCAAATTTTAACATATTATACTTAAAAAGTAGCACACCTATATATGAACATACCATCTATATACACATCCATACACACACATCCATACACACACACACACACACACACCCCTAAGCACTTAAACTAAGGTAATACAGTATACAAAGAAATATTTGGTCTTTATCCTCAATTTCTGATATATATATCCTAAATCTTTAGGATTTCGTAAGTGATGTATCTTTCTTTACTAATAAGCCCCTTCTAATGATGCCTGAGTTTATACAAATGAAAGGCTTTACAGTGGGGCCAACCTCTAGACAGGACTGCTTCACAGAAATTACAGGTAGGGGACTTCCTGCCCTAACCTCTACAACAGCAGCAATGAAAAAGTTGGAGTTTGCAGAAACTCTTTCCACTCACAATAGGCTCAAATAAAATAATACACTGAGGATCAACAGATCAACAAACCCAGGAGTCAAAAGACCTCTACAATGAAAATTTCTGTTAGCACTGAAGGAAAAACTGAAAACACCACCAGAAGATGGAAAGGCCTCCCATGTTCATGGACTGCCAGAATTAATACTGCTTAAATGGCCACATTATTAAAGTTGATCTACAGAATCAATGCAATCCCCATCAAACACCACTGACTCATTAAAGAACTCAAAAAATGATCATAAAATTCATATGGACAAAAAGAGATCCAAAAGAGTCAAAACAATGACAAAAACAGCAAGAGTGGAGGCATTAAAATACCTAACTCCAAATCATACTACAAATCCCTAATAACAAAATCAGCATGGTGAAGAAAAAAAAAAAAAAGAAAGAAAGAAAGAAAAGAAAATATATGTTTCTAAGCCCTAATCATGTTAAGAATTTTTGTTGGCAAAGTACATAAATATCTGTGTTAAAATCTCAGTGAAAGTATTAGAGATAAAGAAATAGAGGCATAAAGTTTAAATAAATTGCTTATGAAAACCTAGTTAAAAAAAAAAATCAGCATGGTGTTTATGCAAGAGTGATACAACTCCACTACACAGTGCCTGCCTGATAAGCACGAGGTTGTGAGTTTCACTACTGGTACAAAAAAATAAAAATAAAAAAGCAAAAACAAAACAAAACAGTTATGGAAAAATAGGCACACATAGACCAACAGAACAGAACAGAATAGAGGACAGAGAAATATAATCACAGCAATCTGATTTATGATAAAGGAATCAAAAACACATTGAAAAAAAAGCCTACTTAAAAAATAGTGCTGGGACAACTGAATATCCACTTACAGAAGATTGAAACTGGATCCCTCTCACCATATGCAAAAATCAGTTCAAAGTAGATCAAAGGTCTAAATAGAAGAACTGAGACTTTGACACTAAAATAAGGAAATAAACAAACAAACAACTGAAATCACTAGCACATGAAAAGATTTCCTTGAATAGGATGCCAATAGCACAGGAAATAACAGCAAGACCCACCATACAGGGCTACATCAAATATAGTGTCTGTACAACAAGGAAGCAATGAAGTTTAATAATACATATTTATAACAGGGTGAAGAGACAGCCTAAAGAATTGTAGAAAATCTGTACCGCTTACTCCTCTAACAGAGGTTTAATACCTAGACTATAGAAAGGACAAAAAAAAAAATCAAATAGCCCAATCAATAAATAGGCAAATCAACTGAACAGACATTTCTCAAAAGAAGTATAAATGCCCAATATATGAAAAAGTATTGGGGCCAGGGAGATGGCTCAGTGGAATAAGCTCTTCCCTGGCAAGCACAAGGGCCTGAGTTCAATCCCTGAGTTCAATCCCCGGTTCCGCCAAAAAAAAATGAAATAAAATAAATAAAATGAAAAAGTGTTAAACATCTTTAACAATTAGGGAAATGAAAACTATATGGATAATCCATTTCACCCTATTCGGAATACCTATCATTAGGAACACAAAAAACAATAAATGCTGGCAAGGAGGATTACGAAGGGTGAGCCATCCGCCACACTCCTAAGCTACTGATGGAAGTGTAAATGTAAATTAGTAAGCCATTAGAGAAATCAGTATAAAGGTTCCTCACAAACTAAAATTAGAGGTACCAACTGATCAAGCTCTTCTCCTTTGTAATACAACAAAGCAATTAAACTCAGCGTAATATAAGAATACCTGCATACCCACATGTATTATATAGCACAATTAACAGCAGCCAAGATATGGAATCAACCTAGATGCACATTAAAAAATAAACAGATTTTTAAGGTATCTTATATATACACAATGCAGTATTATTCAGCCATAAAGAATAAAAATGTTTGCAGAAAAACAGATGGATCTGGGGGAATGGGGAAAAGGAAAGGAGGAAGTAGAAGGAGGAAAAGGGAAGAGGCAGGGGGAAATTGAAGGGAAGGAAGGGAGGAAGGGAGGCAGGCCAGTAGGCTGACCTAGCTAGCTTTGAAAGAGCTCCTTACTAAACATACTTTCCACTACCTTCTCAAAAGCCTGGGGACAATGAAACCTTGACAAAGCCATTACAGCCAGTAATAACTGGCAGTCACTAAATTCTAAGCATGGGCTAAGGGCACAGTATAGTCAAGTAGTAGGTGGAATTCAATTCACAGCAATACAAAACTATACTGAAATAGAATAAATCCAAGCCTTCTAAAAGTGAAGACAATAAAAGCAAGCCTAGGGAAGGGCATCAAAAATCTGAAATGAGTCAGATTATTTTTTAAAAGCAGAGGAGAAAATAGAACAGGAAAAAAACAAAAGTACATGGTCAGAATTAAAACTTCAATGAAGAAGTTGAAAAACTTCAACCCATCAGGAAGACTGACATGACAAGTTGAAAAACTTAAAAAAATAAAAAAGGTCAATTGAATTCCTATGGTCAACATAAAAGCTTCAGATGAAGGAAAAGAAACTGCACAAAAAAATTTTAAAAATTTCCCTAGAACAGAGGAACAAGTTTACTGACTGAAAGGATCATCAGACGCTCAAAATATCCTAAGTAGAGGGGAGGTCGGGGGATGGTACCAGAAATTGAATTCACCTGATGCTTGCCAGGTAGGTGTTACACCACAGAGCAAAATTCCCAGCCCTATCATGTTGAAATGTTACCATTTAGGAAATAATCCAAAGGTCCCAAAAAAACTAGAAAAAAACAAAATAAAGACAATACCTAGGGGAAGCAGGTAGCACCTGGCTCAACATCAACACTGAAAGCTGAACAAAATTCAAAAACAAATGAATCTTCAATTATGACACCCACTTACAGCTTAGTGACTCTCCTTGTGATGGTCCCTAGTTCCTGGCATTGTTACAGACTAGTTCTAGCCAAAGGGGTGTTGGCAGTAACATACCAGGACTCTTTCATCGGCAAAGGGGCAATAGGATGGGGAACTGCACAGGAAAGTGGCATTATCCACACAAAAAAAGCCATGAGGAGCCCAGCCCACTGCACACTTTATGAAAGAAATAGGTCTTTTTATTTACACAGAGATATCAAGGTTAATCTACCACTGCTGCATAACCACTGACTAAAATATTAATCTAAATTTGCATATATAGTCAGACTTGAAATCAGACACCTGGCACAAGATATTTTCTGACACATAAACCACCAAAATATTTTTCAAATTTTCTCTTTTCTCAGGCAGCAAGTAGGAAAAAAATAAATTTTATATATACATATGTACATATTTTTTAATTTTTAAAGTACACCAAGTAATGTTTTAACTTGTTTCATCTCCTTTTTTCAATTGTTTGTACTACTTCTCTTCTTAATTTCTTATATGTTTCTTTCTTTTAATCTTTCTTCTCCCGCTTTTACAAGCATATATCTGGTAATATGAATAACTACTTGGAAGACAACACTATGTATTACACAAATACTATGAAATTCATATTACTTTGTTAAGTGAAATTCTGTATCATTTGTAATTTTTTGTTTTAATTCTAATTTGTACTCTCTTTAAAAAAAATTTTAAAAAGTAAACCTAGAAACTTAAAACAAGACAATAAGAAATTACCACTTATGGCACAGGCTCTCCTGTGTTGGACACTCCCTTCTGCCTCTCCCCTGTCCCCTCCAAGAGCCAGCTCCTCTGCCAAGTTCTCCATGAAGCACAATCCAAGTGACCAGCTCCCAGGATTAAAACAGCTGGCACCAACAGCAGGAAGGACTGCACATACTGGGTCCCATTCCAAAATCCGCTGATATGTGATGTGACTTGGGGCAGTTATATAACTACTCTGGGCTCAATCTCATGGTCTGTGGAGGGACAAAGATGGGCCACATAATCAAGTTTCTTCTAGCTCTAAGTTGTACCAATTTTGCAAATGTATAAAACCACTAAAGTCCTAATAAAATTCTAGGTAATTATTTATCCATTTTAACAGTCTGTGATAATTGGTAATAATAATATTCCCTAAATATGTTATTTATTCTTTAAACAAAAATCAATACTGTCAGATGAGTTAATATTTCAATTTTAAAAATTAAGCTTTGGTTAACACCTTAATTTTGTAATCATCAAAACAAAATTTTGTAATCATCAAAACAAAATTTACACCAGGTAATAATATACAAAGTTGTAAATATACTAATAAGAATTCACCTTAAATCAAACACCTTAATCCTGCTGCTTCAATCATCCAGCATGTTCGCGGTGTAGGTGAGTAAAATCAACCACAAAAATCACTACAAATACAACGGCAAGCAGCATCAAAGAACTGGCTCTCAAAAACACTTAAGTGAATTAATTCCTTGTCTGAATATCTAAAGATTAACAAGTCATTTATTAAAAGTTTTTGATAAAAGTCTTTTTTTTTTTTTTTTGGTACCACGAATTGAACTCAAGACCCTGTGCTTGCCAGGCAGGCACTTATTCTACTGAGCTATTTCCCTGGCCCAATAAAAGTCTTATTTAATAGGAACCACTTACTTTTCTGCCTGCTTTTAAGCACCAGTGTATATTAAATATAATCTCATGCTGTCATAAACTGCTCCATATAGATAGGTATTTCTCCAAATACCAAATTTACCTGCTGAAAAATTCCCAGATGTCATAGTGATACCATGAGGGTTTCTGATGCTCATGTCACTGTTTGGCTCGCAGGCCTTCAGAGGTATCCTATCTTTTCCTTCTCTTCTTCTAGCCAACTCAAGAGTCTGCTGCTGGAAAAATGGGAAAATTGTCACTCCACAGTCTCTGGGGGTGGTGGGTATTTCAATAATTTCTAAGAAATAATTTCAATAATTGTAAGAAAATATTTTAGGGTGCTGACTATGAAAATTAATAAAGTAGTATCAAGTCACAAATCACATGAGCAGAGGGTTCTGAATGACAAAGCCACCAAACTCAAGCAGACTGCAATGACCTCCCTGGTAAGCTCCCACTACAACTTGCTCGGAGCCCACATGCAGTTCTCCCTGTCCTGGTGGCCTGCACCACTGCTTATACTCTATAGATGCCCATTCTCCTTCCTCCGTTATTTCTACTTTTCTTGCCACTTTGGTTGCAACCTTTTCACCACCCTGGGCTTCCTTAACAAGAAAACTCAAGGCTTGCATTGGGGATGCTGATTAATCATACCTTAATTATCACTATGAGCACTTATTATAATCAATGCACCAAACCAATATTTACATGCAAGATCTCACTTAATGTTCACACCAGCTGATATTTTATGTATGAACCAAATAAAACAATGTCTTATTTTTAAAATCTCTATAAAATTGAACTGTTGAAATTCAAATCTAAATCCCCATTCTCATCTGTTGTAATCAAAATCCTCTGGCTCTCTGGTTTGTTTAATTCCAAAACAGTTTTTCCTTCTTGTTGGATTCCTCAGTCAGAAAACTGAGAATGCCAGGAGATGCCAGGTAACGGAGGTTTTATTTTATAAAGCTACATAAGGAAACGTGCTTTGGATATTCTTTTCACACAGTATAAATAACTACATTTCCTGAAGTGGCTCAGATCTGTGCATCTACACTGTGGGCCAGTTGGGTCCATAAAGACAGTTCTCACCCTGTGAGGCTGTTTGGACCAAGTTGCTAAAATAAAGGCCGTAGGGGCTGGTGAGAAAGCTCAGCAGACTAAAGTGCCTACTTAGGCAAGTTCAGGCAAGTGCAGGGACTGGGGTTTGATCCCCACACCATGTGCTGCACCAGCCCCTCCCCTAGGGTGGAACCTGCAAGAGTCCAGGTATAGAGGCATATGCCTCTGATTCCAGCGCCATGGAGGCTGAAAGAAGGAGGATCTCCAAGCTACACAGTGAGATACTGCAACAACCAAATACATTAAAAAATAAAAAAATAAAAGCCTTAGGTTTTCACCAATGCTACGATTTATTCAGCTAAATCCAGATAGGGATAAATAACACAAAACATCAACAGCTTTATAAGAATTAAAGTTATTTCTTTACCTTTAATGTATGGAAAATAACATGAAAACTAAATGTACAGTTTGTATACCAGATCTCCTATTCAGTGGCCAAGCTCCACGGTATGTGCTGTGGTCACAAAGGGGAAAGTGTGGCTACAGCAGGCATCCTGTCCTCAAAAACTTGTGTGAAAGTAGACAGATCAGACATAAGTAAACAAAATCGTTAATAAATGTTATGAAGGAAACATACAATGATCACTTGGGATTATTAAAGGATTCAAAAGGTAGTGAAGGAAGGCTTCTCTTAGGTGGTGACACTGGCATTAAGGTCTAAGAATGAACCAATCACCAGGAGCCATTAAAGGACCACAAGTGTGTGTGTGTGTGTGTGTGTGTGTGTGTGTAACTACCATGTCCAATTGAGGAAGAAGAGCCTGTTCAAGAAAAGGTGCAAAACTAGACAGAAATGTGGTTATGAAAAAAATTGGAATTTTACTTAAAATCCAGAGCTCTGTGATGGATTATTGTCCCCTCCTTTACCCTTAAGAAGAATAAGATGCAGTGGGGATCTAAAACTTACCCAATGCTACATAGCTAGTAAAAGGAAACTCTAACACTTCTCAAATTTCTCCTGTGTACAATACTGGAACTAAGATCTACAATAATATTAAAAAAATTAGCAAGACTGATAGCAACCTAAAACCAACTACTGGGCTGGGGAGATAGCTCAGTGGTTTAAGCATCTGCCTGGCAAGCACAAGGTCCTGAGTTTGATCCCTGGTAAAAAAAAAAAAAAAAAACACCCTACTCTAAGTACAGAAAATCTTGTGGATCATCAATGAACACCCTAAAGTTAGTTTAAGTACACTCTGCTAGGTCCCAAAGCCTTCACTATGTAGTAACTCAACCAATACAATAAGCCACATAGTAAGTTATAGAGAAAAACATTAAGACAATTTCACTATCAAAGCAATATAAATATATACCACTGATGTTTCTCTTTTAATACCTACATAATTACTTTAGTCATGAGTCTCTTTTATGACATACTGATATTTGAAATTTCTTCCTTGTCAAAGGAGAACTTACAAAAATACCCAGGCACCACAGACAAAATGGTATTTCTAGAACTGAAAGAGGTGAGGGAAGAAGAGACTTGAAATACACAACCTTCGCTTCCTATACAAGGAATAGAAAAAAATGTCTTCTTAGCTCCCTGGCAGGTCATCTATTTACCCCACCCTTAGCAGAGCACTGAGACAGGATGAATCCACATCCACCAGTTTAAGTAGATTATAAATAACATGCGGTATTTGGCCTCGTACTTCCAACATATGGATGCATGTGCATACATCCTGTTTCTTATGATAGCATATTTTTTGAGGGAATTAACAGTCATTCCAACCAATTCAGAAACAGACATATAACATGCCCCCTTTTTCAGACTGTATCATGATTTCTAAATAAATCATACAATCACTTATGTGAGCAATACAAATGGTACTATCAGTAACACAATGTTCCCTGAAAATGACCACATTAGAGAAAACTAATAGGGTTTTTAGCTAAGAGGTGAAGTTACACAAGACAATATTAAAATGTCCATTCTCTAAACAGAGCGCTATTAAAAAGACCATCTTTTAAATTCTACACAAAGACTAAAGAAAAATATTGGAAAGCAAATTCCAAGTGACTAGAAATCCAGTCAGGACAGCAAACCTTTTCCAAACAACACCCCGTGCTACCGCTGGCACCCAAACCCTTCCCTGCCACTCCCTCCATGTGGCCTAACAAGCGAGCAGTCGAGCGACATCCTAAGGTGTTCACAGTCTACCAGTCTTACACTGTAAGAAGAGAAAAGGCAAGGCTAGGTACCTGCATCCAATTCAGAAGCTATTTATTTATTTATTTATTTATTTTTTCCCAGAAGCTATTTAAAAAATAATAAAGGCAAAAGAAAAAAAAATTCAAAAGAAATGCTGTGTGGAGTAGAAAAAAAAAAGGTAAAGGTTCAGGTGAACAACCTGGCTGAGATCTAGGCCTCCAAATGGAAAGGCCTCGAAATGGAAAGCTCTTGAAAACTCCAGAAAACTAATTTTTCTTAGAATCCTATCAAATCCACTGTCCCCAGAACCAGTATGCTCCAAAACAAGAATTCAGGGGCGGGTGGGCTGGGGGGCAGCAAGGACAGATCTTGAACCTTTCCCACCCACATCATGTAAGACTGCGAAAAAGTGAAACGTAAACCAGGAAACTGTTCTCTGTGTTTTGACTGTGAAACTTGGTAAACAATGACATTCATATTTTTAAATAACACTGACTCTTTACACCACTAAATATTCCTCTTAAAGTTCATTCATTCAAGGAAGTTATGTGGATTATACGCTGTGGGTGTTCGGTGAATTAAAAAGTGAGGGTCAACTGCTGCCTGCCATGGAGTCTGTGTCACAGATTGCACCTTGAAGCAGACAAAAGTTTACTTTTGTTTGGCCACAAACGTGTCTCTATTCCAAGGAATAAAGTCTGCATTCCAAGGAACGTTAGCAGATGAAAAACGTGTTTAGGAAGCGTTTCGCGTCCCAATTCACGTTATTGCTGTAACTAGAAGGGTTGTCCTCGTGCACAGCAGGATGGTGCCTTACACCTTCAAGAGACACTTTCTGAACGGAAGTCAAGACGACACATTTCACCACCAGAAACTTGCCTTCCACCAGACCTCAATTCCCACTGGTCCCTAATTCCTCTGCTGGGGACGGGAACCCCAAACCTGTGATTCCGACTACACGTTAAGTTGGCGCACACACGGAGCAAGTTCTGTGCCAGGACCCCAGCCCTGCCGGTGGAAAACGCCCGCCCCTCCGCCACGGCCCGAGCCCCGCGCTGCACCTGAAGTTGCCAACTCCTGAGCGGACCGCAAAGGAGGCCCGGCCGCCCGGTTCA
>NW_004524865.1:380708-404610 GCF_000260255.1 Octodon degus
CCGGCCCGCCCTCGCGGAAGTCGGCCCCGCGGCCCTGCAGCGCTCCCGCGCCTGCCGAGCGACCCTCTGGCGGGTGAGCTCGGGCGGTAAGGCGGACAGCGCGAGGCCGGGCGCCGCCGGCTCCGCGGCGGAAAAGCCCTTCCCTCCCGCACCGACTCCGTGTGGATCGGGAAGATTGCGTTAGAAACCCCAACTTCTTCTCCCTGTAGTCATTTTTAGTGTTTTCTACAAGTAGTAATTCACTACTGTGTGCGCCGCTGGATTCCAAGATGGTGTGAAGTGGGGCGGGATTCATTTCTTTAGGTGTTGGGGTGAACTGAGGTATACCAGAGCCAGAAATTTTTATTCTTATCCGTGAGAATCAACAGGAAATTTATTTTTCTTTCGATGCTCACTGATTAAAAGTAATTATATAGTAAACACTGCAATAAGCAAGAGGGAATAAGTATCATTAAAATCTAATTTAAGAATTACAGTGGACTTTAAAAGTTGTGTTTCTTGAATAGAATAGGGTTCTTAAAAGAAAACTGAAAGTAAAAGGAAATAAGCGTAGGAGGAAAAGCCTTGAAAATTTTTTCAGGTGTGAATTTCTACCTGAATTACAACAGAGAGGATCTATTAGTTAAATAGCTCAAGTAATTTATCTTTATTCCTATAAGTCTCCAGTGTATGATTCTCATTTTATCACAAAATCTGGACTAATAAGACAAATTAGATCTTCAGTTAATGCAGTAAGTTTTTATAACTGGATGGTAGGTGCAAAGTATGTCATTTGTGTATTATTTAATGTTCATTAAATCATTGACTTCAATTTTTTTCACTCAGTTCATTAGTAAAACACAACTATTATTGTTACTCTAAGTGCAACTCAACTTTAAACTGTTCACAGGGAACAGCAGAATGTACTGTGAAATATAATTACCAAAGAGGTTAGTGATAACAAGTAATTATTACAAAAGCACACTTTTAAATCCCACCAGGTCACAATGCTCGTGTCTCTTTATTTTATCATTTAAAAAGACTGTAAGGGGAGCCCTGCACAGGGACATGAGTGGTCTCTCAACAGGGGTGGGGGTGAATATAGGATCAAGACCTCCCGCTTCTGAGTCTAGCACAGGTGACAATGCCAGGGCCTTTCCAGTTCCTCTAAATCTGTGACTTGAAACAAGCTTCCCAATTGTAATCTCAGTTTCTACTTTTTTTTTTTTTAACTTACATGTTTTTATTTTATTTTATTTTTTTAATTATTTATTTATTTATTACATTTATTTATTGTGTGTGTGTGTGGCCAGCTCAGCCCCAGGGGGCGGGGCTGGCTGGCATGTGGTGCTGAAGGATCGAACCGCGGTCCTTGTGCTTTGCCAAGCTTGTTCCAAGTAGCTGCTTTAGACCACTGAGCCATCTCTCCAGCCCCATCAGTTTCTACTTTTGTAAAAGAGGAGTGTCTAGGTTTTAATGTTAACTATGTCAAATAGTTATGACACTTATAAAATAAGCAACATCACCTGGAACCTGGTCCATATTGATTATTATGATCACATTAAGCTTCTTTGAAAATATTATGTCCTTTAACAATAATTCGTTAAGGTAATTATCACGTTATGGGGGAAATAGAGGCTTTTACTATATATGTAATTTTCTCAAAATCACACAGTTGCTACTGAACAGTAGCATTGGAATTTGTTCAGACTTAGGACTCTGGAACTCCAGAATATGAGCTGTTAACCACTAAATTAAAAATAATGAGAATAACAATAATATGGCACAACTTTGGTGTAGCGATAACAGTGTTTAAACATACATTTGAAATCGCCATGCGTGGCTGAATTCCAAACCCTGCTTGGCTGCAGAGGTGTCCTCTTCTCACCTGTCCACCATCCAAACCTCTCAGCAACTTGGTCCTTAGGGGAAACTTTGGCCCCACCTACACTCTGTGTGGCTGTGATATGTACCTGTGATTCTTCCTTGTTAGACTCTTGCTCAGATGTCTCCTTCGTGAGCAAGTGAGGACATTATGGTCAGCCATGGGAAAAGAAAGGATCAGATTCATTCTAACTGGGTGCATGCACAGACTGATTCTGGTGCCAGTTCCCATAACTTTCTAAAAAGCAAAAACCCATTCAAGGTAGACAAGTGTTGTTCTTTGCAAGCACAAGATAGATACACTTGCAAAAAAAGTGGAGATGGCAGAGTTATAATGAAAATTTTTCCTCTTAACAAGGACAAATGAACATAATTTTGAACTTCTTGTTGATTATAGGCAGAAAGACCCTTACTGATGGCCTCTGCATTCTCCTTTACAAATAGAACCACATCTGCCACATTTTCAGAGGAAGAAAAAGACTGAGATTTCAGATGATTTACCCAAATAGATGAAATCAAAAGTCAAGTCGTGAGTTGGAATTGATGTCTCTCAATAGTCCTGTTTGATTTCTATAATGGTGGATGGCATACTGTGCTTGAGAGGAAGGTGCTGTGCCACAGAACTATATCTGTAGACCTTAGTCCTGTTTGATTTCTAATATTAAGCTTCTTTCCTCCTTCTAAGACAAGGCAAGGGAGAAACCTACACTCCAGAAAACTCAGGGAAATCAGAGTGGGCTATTGGGTGTAGCTTTCTAACTTCCAGTATTTCAGATATGTCTTCAGTATTTTAAACATCCTTGGGGGCCTAGAGACAGCTGCAAAGTAAACAAAAATCAACACCCTCCAATGCAGTCACCCCTTCCCTTTACCTTTCTATTACTACAGTATTTTTCTATCCTTATAGTTCAAATACTATCTGCCACACAGTCAAACTTTACTTGTACTGGTTCAAATAATGTAAAGATTCAAGTTCTTCCCAGAACCTCAGATTGTAATATTCTATCACACATGCGTATTTTACACATTCAGTCAGTTGAGACGAGATCATAATGGAATAGGGTAGACCTGCAAGCCAGTAAGATCGATGTTTGATAGGAGGAGAAGACGTGTGGTTATAGACACACTGGAGATTGTGTAGGGAGCGAGCACCACCAGGGCAGTGCTCAGAGCAACATTTGTCTGAAAACAAAGGAGCAGAAAGATGGCTGCCAACCCCAGAAGCAAGGCAGAGGTGAGTGCCGGCCAACACCCAATTTTATACTGCTTGCATCTATAATTGTGCCATGATTTCTGTTGTCTTAAGCCGCCCAGTCCATGGTACTCTCTTGTGGCGGCACTAAGAAGCTAATCCAGTACCCCTAGGCTGCCCACCCACATGAGCACTCTCTTCAGGGAATTCATTGCCAACTCCTCTGAGGCAGAGCTTCTCTTGGAAGAGTTTTGCTTTACCAAGATGTCTGCCCAGGAGAGCACCATGTGATACATGTTGTTCTGAAACAATTGTTAATAGTGCCACCTTTCATCTCAAAATTGTCCCTGCTCAGAAAACAAAGTCTACCTTCACATTATTTTCCCCCTAAAGTGTTAAATAGCACTCAGAAACTTATATTCAGTGCCCCTTAATAGGGGGATGTCCCTCCTCCTTCACCACAGCCTGCAGCTCCTTTACACCTCCCTTTGCTAAGTCAAAGCTGTATAACTCCATTTCCAGGCCTGCACCTTAACGCATGCTTTTCTGTGTAATCAGAATTTCCTTCCTTCTCACTCTCCACCTCTGGTTATTGCTGTGTGTTGAAAAATCCACCTTAATTTAAATTTCAAGTGTTCTTCATCATGTATGATGTAATGTTATCTCAGAACGTCTACTTGAGTTCAACGTATTTTAGAATATACCTCACACTTTGCCCTGAGTTTCAGTATTTTTTATCTTTCCACTTCTGAATGCAAACATATCTTCTTATTCACTGTCATATTTTGTGTAGTCTCTTAAACCATAGTTTCTCACTCATTATGTACTCAAGACATGAAAAGAATTTGTTGAATGGGAAGGAGAAACTGGGATGAGGAAAAAGACAAAAGAAAAAAGGGGAAAAGATATTTATGTATAATGAAGGATAGTTTGGAGAATTGTACTGCTGATTTCTGCTGGTCTTTTGAAAGGAACAGTTCATGCTTAATTTTTTTTTCTTTTCTTTCTTTTTAATTTCTTACAACTTATGTTGTTGTAATTTTTTTAAACCAATTTTGCAGGTTTATATTTGGTAACCTAAACAACTAATTGGGAGATAACATCATGCAATACAGCAACCGTTGTTGAATTCCTATTACTTTACTTAGTGAAATTTTGTAAAATTTCTTAAGTTTTTTTTTTTAATCAATCTTTTTTTTTTTTTTTTTTTTTTTTTTTTTTTTGCGGAACCAGGGATTGACCTCAGACCCTTGCACTTGTGCACTTGCCAGGGAAGTGCTTAGTGCACTGAACCATCTCCCTGGCCCTGTTTTATATTCTTTAAAAAATAAAAAATTAAATAATAATAATGAACATAAATGGGCTATAAATAAATACTGGTATTCTATTCCTCTTTTACATACTCAAGACTATCCCAGTGAAAAGTGGATTCTCATTCTGTTTTGTAGATTTACTTCAAGATATAGGGATGGAAGCTTTGTCCTTTGGTAAGCAACAAATACCAACTTTCCAGAGCCTAAACATTGAGTACAGTGGCTGTGCTATTTTGTTTAGCAGCTATATTCTGCAAAGTGAAAACACTCCTTCTGGAGTCAAAGGACTGACAGCCAGCTTTCAAAGAAACAAGCTCAGTGAATTTTAAGAATCTGACAAAAACTATGTGGGACTGAGTGGGTATATGTGTGGTTTCTCAGGAAGGCACCAATTCAGCAAAACACTGTTCCTATCTGAGTCTGTTGTAAATCTGGCTCAGTTTTACATTATACTCTACCTCAGATTAAAGATTCTAAGTTGTAGCTGACTAAAAAGCAGATTAAAGATTCCAATTTGTAGAAAATTGAAAGAAGCATTTCACTCTTACCTGTTCTGTCTGCTTCCAGCGTTCAAGGACCTTTCCCACTGCTTAGGTCATCTTTCATGGTGTAAAGCAATCCTATTCATTCAATGCAAAAATCTAGCAAATACTCATCAGTATGAAAGAGTTGATGATATGTACTTGTCACTTCTGGAAACTTGGGAGGTATATCATACACTGGAGAATAACATCTTCTGCAGGTCCTTCCTATTACTAATCATCTACATGATAATTCTTCTCTACAAAAGCAGAGAACCCTGTAGCTCAGGGTAGGTGTTCAATTACCATCCTCTCTCTGCATGCTAGTGAGGTTGCTAGTTAGGCAGAATCTCAGTTCTTCAGGCTGCTCTACTGCACTAGAAGAAAATTCCTCAGGAAGAATAATAAGTGGCCCAATCAGAGATACTAAGACACTTAGGCTTGAGTCTGTAGGAAGAAACAGTCAGAATGGCTTAGGAGGCAGGGCCAAACCTTTTAGACACTAGTGCCCAAACCCCACTTATTTATTTATTTATTTATTTATTTATTTATTTTTCTGGATCAGTCCAACTTATTTATTGCAAAGTGCTAACATTGCAACTAAACCTAAACACTAAGGTTTCAGTTTAGAACAATCAAGTCATTAGCATCTTCTGTCTTAAAACACACACACACACACACACACACACACACACACACACACACACATGCTGTAGGCATGCCATCACTGATTTAGAGCATGTGAGAGACTCAGCTAAGTGAATACTGACTCAAGACCACTTTCCATGCTAAGGAGGGAAATAAAAATAGAGGTCAGAGAAAAGTAAAAAGTTGAAAAATGAAATTTCCCTTTGAGGACCCCACTATAAATATTGTGTTAGGTACTCAAGTGGGCTTGATTGTCTCCCCACAAGGGGATAAAATGTTGGTGATTATCTCCCATACTTGTGAATGTGACCTTATTTGGAAATCAGGTCTATACAAATGTAATCAAATTAGAATGAGGGCATAATTGATTAAGATGAGACCTGATCCACTGACTGGTTCCTGAGGAAAATTGGGGCCAAGAGAAACAGGGAAAATGATGAAAGTAGAGGTTTTAGAGATGGGGCTGAGGAGCTTCAAAAATTACAGGCAACCACCAGAAGCAGAAGCCAGAAGCAAGGGAGCAGTCTTCCCTTACGTTTTCCGTGGCAGTCTTGGCCTGCCATCACCTTGACTTCAGATTTCTTACCTCCAAAAGTATGGGAGAATAACTTTCTGCTATTTTAAGCTATTCAGTTTATGGAAACAAGTACTACAGTGAGAGAATACTCACCAGTTTTAGAACTCATCAAACCTAATACTCATTGCATTTTGATGGGAAAGGTGGTTTAGTACTGGTGCTTTCTCAGGACTTATCACACTTGCTGGGACTTGCATGAGTGACACTACCATCCCACATCACTCATCCTTCCTTCCTAGCCCCTTGGGGCCCCTTTCTCCCAAGGACACAGAGGTCAGAGGTTGCTGCATCAGGGTCACAGTAACTCAAAATCAGTGTAGAACCCACATATTCACTATTGCTGTCTTGCCTTTTTACATGTTTTAAGAGCTAACAATGGGTCACAAGAAAGTTTCAGAATGATACCACTAAGCCTAAAATGCTTATCTTAGCTCCAGAAAAGACTAATATTTACCTAGTTCAATGTGAAAGTTCTGAGCAACTTTAAGAAATTGTTAGGGGCTGGCCAAATAACTCAGTGGATTAAAGCACCTGCAAGCAGGTACAGGGGCTGGGGGTTCAATCCCCAGGCTTGTCATGCCAGCTCCACCCCTGGGGCACGCTGAGACTGCAATTGAGACTGGGCATGGTGGCTCACATTTGTAATCCCAGCTTTTGGGATTACAATTACTATGAGTCCAATCTAGTAGTGAGACCCTGAACACCCTGTAGACCCTTCCCTAAAATACAAAAAAAATTATTGCTAGTTATTATACACTATAGAATACATTTTGCTCTTTAAAAAATTTTTTTTAAAAGAAAATCAAGTACCTTATCTATCCATGTAAGCACCAAATTGGATGTAGATCCCACTATAGGGGAGGTACAGTGAGCAGAAATTATGCGAATAGGTAAGATTTGTTCTTCTAGAACATTTGTTTTAAAGGCTATAACATGATGAAAAAATAAAACAAAACAAAAAACAGAGAATGGGTATCAGAAGATTGGAAGTAATGAGAAGAGCTTAGGTGTGAGATAATGGTGATTCGAATTAGAATAGTAATGATGTAAAGTGAGTGGATTTGGTTAAAGTCAAACAGATGAGTCCAACAAATTTAAGGGCAGAACAAATGACTGATGATCATAAAACATATGAAGTTTTACTTTCTTTCTTTCTATTTTTTTTTTTTTTTTTTGGTGGAACCAGGGATTGAACTCAGGCCCTTGTGCTTGCCAGGAAAGCACTTATTCTACTGAGCCATTTCCCCAGCCCCAAAGTTTTGTGGGGCTTCTTCATATATACCCTCTTTTTTTAATCCAAGCAATTTTTCTGACTCACTTTTGACCAGTAGAACACATGGAGTCATGGAGTAACAATCTTTATGATTTCTGCAGTTGAGTCATTAAAGAAGTATAATTTATGCTTTATTTGCTTGAACACTCTTTCTGGAGTTCTGAGTCTGTGTGTGAGAGGTCCAAATTGGCTGAGAGTGCCATGTTGTGAAGAAGCTCAAACAGCATATCAAAACACAAATACATACACTCACACATTTGACATTTCAGGTCTAAACAGTGAGTGTAGAACATACTTGGAGGTGGGATTCTTTGCAGGGTTACCGGCCTCTGGTCCTTTCTTTTGAGCTATTGCTTCTGTCTTCAGTTACTTCTGCTTTTGACTCTCATGTTTGTGATCCCAGATGAGTCATAGTACCTTTGTCTAACGAGCAGACTTTAATGGGCCTGACTTGAATAATAAATATTCAGGGAATTGTAGGCCTCCCATCCAAGTACTAACCAGGCTCCGTTGCTTAGCTTCTGGATCGGAAGTGACTGAGTGCATTCAAGGTGGTACAACTGTAGACAAATGTAGTTCTCTGACTAATGGAGGTTCTGTGTCCTTTCATGTCTGCAAAGTCAAGCAGAGAACAGTCTCCTCAAACAGCCAAAAGCAAATTTTCCTTGTAAGACCAAAAGGAACTTTCATTTCACTCCCTGAAATTTGACAATTTGAGTCCACAGAAGAAACTGACAAAAACAGAATAACAGGAGAGAAGGCATATCGATTTAACCTTCACACTCATGAGAGTAACAAAGTGAAACTCAAGAAAAAGACGATTGAAGCTCATATATTTATTTCTTAGGGGAGAGGTTAGTGAAGACTAAGCTATATTATGAGAATACAGTAATTTTTTAGGGGAGATGAAGAATCCAAAGAAGAGAGGCTGGGGAGATCACTCAGTAGAATAAGCGCTTGCCTGGCAAGTACAAGGGTCTGAGTTCAATCCCCGGTTCTGCCAAAAAAAAAAAAAAAAAAATTCCAAAGAACAGAAAATAACCTTGGACAAAATTCACCTGGGCTGTGAGTATGGTGTCTATTCTAGTTTTTCTAAATCTTCTAGAGGATTTGGACTTTATATAGATAGGAGAACTACAGAATTTATTAATTCTGCTTTCCAGAGAAAATCCCCTGGAAAGCAGAATTAATAAATATTCTAGTTACTAAAATTGTTAATTTGTGGTATAAACTAACTTTCTATTGTCTACGTCAGGCTTTATGTTTTACATGAGCCAATTACTACAAAAATCTTCCAGTTTACAAAGTAGAAGCCAAATCCCAAGTTTTACACCCTGTAATAACTGGAGCAATAATTGGCCCTGTGTTCACATAAAACATACATGTATCTATTTACTTTTTCCTTGACAATTATTATAATTAAAATAAGAAAAATTAAATTTCTAATTAACAAAATAAGAAAAAGTCTATATCCTCTTACACTCTACCTTTTATACTGTGGTAAACACTCAAGACAAAATAATGGTTAATATTAGTGATAATTTTGCATGCCTGTATCTGGTAATCTGAGCAACTACTTTAAAGGTAACAATGTGCTTTATAGTAACCACTGTTATTTTCCTATCATCTTGTTTTGAAATTCTGTATTATTTTTGTTGTTTTTTCTCTCTTTAAAATAAAAAAATTGGAGACAATTCATCATTATTCCTCTTTTAATTTTTGCTCCTTCCCTGTTCAATATGCTTGTAACATATTCCAGACTTTTCCATCTCCTAGTAAAATGGATGCTAACTTATGGTATATTAAAAAAAAAGTTGTGTATATATTCATGGCAACTCTGCAAATGTGTATCCTTCATTATAGGACCTACTTTTAATACAGAGGTTGCAATTGGGACTGTAGGACCACTCCCCTCCACTCATATGAACCTGGCAATACCTCAGGGCCAATCCCTCTAACCTTTGTCCTGAGGCCTACTAGCTGTAGGCAGATAAGAATAACAAAAACCTCTGGAAAATTCCAAAGGCTGGAATCAGGACACATGCATGCCAGATTCTCTGGCATGACTTGCTGCAACCTTTGTTCACTTGGAGCTTATTAAAGACTCATGCATATGGACTGAATCTCATACATCAATTATGACAGAATTCATTATGGGAAAGGGCATGCCCAGCAGACACAGCTGACGTGACTCAGCGCCCTGTCCACGCCTTTGTCAGTCATGCTCTGGAAAACTCAATGTGAGGCAGCCCAGATGCAGCCCAACAGTTTAAATTCTTAAACCAATCATCTTCAGCACTCATGCTGTTTTCCTTTCTTCCCTTTTGGGCCTACTGACTCTGATATGCTAACTAAATTTCATTAATCTTTGCTGCTTTTTCCTTACTATCACATGCCACATTCAATTCTGTGTTCATAAGGCAAAAGAACTAGAAAACCACTGCGGATCTGATCAACCATGGTAACACTTTTACAAATTAATGCAAGGTCAAGTTCTGCCTTAAAGTTCAGTGTTTTGTTGATAACAACCCTATTTTCCTATGTCTCCTTTAGGTCAATCAGGATGAAACATCTGGTCCCTGGATAATTCAGGCCAGCTCCATGGCCCCTGTAGGTGTGAAATAGTTGTTAAAAAAAAAAAAAAAAAAAAAAAGAATTTTTAAATTTTATACAACCCCTAACAATAAGGGATTAATGCCTCAGGTTGGATTTGGCTTGGTGAGGCAGGATAGAAGAAATATAGATAAAAAATAAGGAAAATTATAATATTAAAATTATATATTTTAAGAAAAGCTACAGTCCCAGAACACAAAAGTTATACAAGATTTTCCCCCTTTCAGGAAAAATTCCTCATTGTGCTTGCTATAGACAATAAGCCTAAAAGCTAGGCTCTAGACCTGTGTCTTTCACTTGTAAATCATGCTCCCTCTTGCCAACCACCTTCCTCAAGCTGTAGTCTATTAAAAGCACAGTGCATTTCAGCTTAGACACATTAAAATAGCTCCACAGACACTAGAATGCACACCCTAGATAACCCATCTCAGGGAATATCCCCAGCTCCCCATAAATATAACCACCTTAGTGCCACAGGATGCCTCTCTCCCTCCTGAGAGCATGAATGCACTTTATTTCTTTGAATGTACACTTTTAAAATTCTGCCTAATAAATCCATATATATATATATATATATATATATATATATATTTTAAAATTTTATGTATTTGGTACAGAGTCTCAATATGCAGCTTGGACTCATAGTGATCCTCCTGTTTTAGCCTCTCCAGAGCTGGGTTTACAGGTATGTGCCGCCATATTGGGCTTTGGTGGCCAGCTCGGTTCACCCGGGGCAGGGTCAGCATGGCATGTAGTGCCAGGGATTGAACCTGGGTCCTTGTACTTGCCTAGGCAGGTGCTTAGAGCACTGAGCTATCTCCATGGCCTGTCCTTTATACTCTTAAAAAAAGAAGAAAAAAAACACCTAGAATTGAGCAGGAGTGAAAAAGATTTTATTCAGGAACTGTTATAATAAATGGAAAAGAGACTGCAGTATAGAACTGGGTTCAACTCCAGACAAAAGATAGATAAGTGAAGATTTATAGCCAAGGATTGGGTATGACCAGTGGATGGGAAATTACTAAGCAACATCAAGGGCCTCTGATTAAATCACAGTGTAGAGTGGGAAATCCTGATACCTTTCTTCATTTATTTATTAAAATAAATCCTGGCTGACATTCTGATAGCAAAAGACATTTTAACAAGTGAAAAAGCTCAGCAAATTTACTTCACTAAATTTCACATGACATGGAAACTTCAGAAATGAAGATCCAAAGACCCAGAGAAAACTACTTTTATGCTTGAGTTTGATTATGAATAGATAGGTTAATAGGAATGTGATTGGACAGAGGCATCTAGCAAATGGACTGTGGTGGGGGGAACGCAGCACACCTCTGTCTAGATTTGTCTTGGTTTCTCTGTATAGTAGTCCTCTCTCATCCTGATACATAAGGCTGGATCCTCTGGAATGAGGATTTTTCACAGGGTAAAGGAGAAGGAAGAGAGTGACCTTTCCAGACTTTATGGCTTGCTTCAGGGAATAGAAGTTCTAGTTTCTATGACTCACTTTTGGGAAGAAGAATTTATTTTCTGAGAAATACTGTCTTTGAAACTCTCTCACACAAAGACATTCAGTTCAAAGTACTCAGCATGTCCAAGTGTCATACTTAGGATTATTTTGTCCTGAGTCCAACAACAGGATCTTGCTGAAGGCAGGGCAGAGTGATCACACACCACCTGAGGGATGATAAAGTGGAGGAATTTGATCAGATATACAAGGCTATTTCTAAAACGACAGGAGTCTTGCTAAATTTAGCTAATTCATGTCAGCAGGAATCCAGAACATACAATCAGCACTATAACCTTTGGGTCTTAGAGGCTTAGCATTAGATTGGGGCATGCTTCATAGTAGACAGGTCTTATGGCACTGCCGAAGGGGTTAAATGATTACATAGTGTATAATCATTAAAGTGGGTTTATTGAAAATATTCAGTATCTGCCAGCTATCATTATTTCTCTTTCATGATCATTTTCATGATTGTAGTCATATGATTACTTACATGATTATTCGTTAAACATGTTTCTCTCCTGAGATTTTAAAATTCAAGAAGACAATGATTTCTGCATTTATCACTTTACCTTCAATGCTAGCAGTGCTGGTAACATGGTAGTAGAGGTAGCACCAATTTATTCAGCAAGTTTTTGAATCAATGAGAGATTTAATGATGCCTTTTGTCTTTTTTTTTTTTTTGCCTTTTGTCTTTTAAGACGTGTATGTCAAAACAGTAATTACACGAGACCAAATGGATGGTAGAAATGGAAAGACTGACAATAAATTTGTTTCACAGCATTTTTATTTCTTTTCACAAAGTTCCCAGATGTGCTTAGAAAATTCATTGCCAACTTGTGGATTAGGATCTGGATGAATGATTTATTTGAAGACCATACATGGAACTAATTAGATCACAGTCACTGAATTTGCCAAACTTTTGAGTTGCTCCTAATTTAGTCATTTTCAAATAAACTTTACAACACATGTTTGAAAATAAGATATCTTTTCCTTACTTATCTGAAAGCATGTTTAAATCCCATGCCAAAAGACTTTAGGTTTGGGCCTAGAAGTAAGATTAGAAACAAAATATATTTAAGATTAACAACTTTTTAAAGTCCTAATTTCTAATGTTAAAGGAAACGAGAAACTGACAGCAGTTCAAAATGTGCTGCTGTCACTTGGGTGTCTACAGCAAAACATTGTACAAGTAGTTGCTTATAAATGGCAGAGTTTATAGTCTTCACACTTCCAGCAGCTGCAAATCCAAGAGTATGATGCTGCTCAATTCAGTAGTTGGTGAGGGACAACTTTCTGGATGTTGGAGATCTGTCTTCAAGATGCATCATGCGGTGAACATGTTGTAGACCTTAGGTATTTACTGCACACTCCTCAACCAAAAGACTCAAGGGGCTGAAATTAGTGGAAGGAGATAGTTTCATCCAAAGCCAACCTCAAAGAAAGTGGGACTTCTTGCTTCTAATTTCTATCTAGGGGGACTCAAATTTGAAGTGCTTTTCCAGAAGAAAAAAGGGGTACAAGAAATCCCCAAACTTGGCAATCTTCTTTAGACAGTATTTTCTCTCTCTTCAGCTTTGCAGCTCTTCTATTTGATCAGACCTGGACCTTGACCTCCTGGGACATCATCTAAATTTTCTTTTCAGACATACACATTACTTTTCTACCAGTCAATTCATATGAGGTAAGGAAAGAGTGCCTCTCTAGAACTCAGAATACCATATAAAAAGAAAGAGTTGTTAAAGGATTAAGAAAAAAGTTTAGGAAGGAAACATTCTGTTAAAAACCCCTTTGTCTTGCGAGGAGCTCAATAACAGGAGTGAAGGACCTCCCTGAGGGCTCTCATGAGATCATGAGAGCTCTTTTACAACCAAATCATCTCCAGAAGGTTGAGCTTCCTAAAATCACCATGTTGAGAATTAGAATTTCAACTTATAAATTGGCGGGGGAGGGTATTAGTATTCATACCAGAACAAGTGGTGAAAGCTGTTTTATTTAAGAACTAGTCCAATATGAAGAAAGAGACCTAAACTATAACTGGGTTCAATTCCAGATACATTATGATCTATGAGGACTCATCTGTGGTGCGGGACAGCACTGGGAGATGGAAAATTACTGTGAGGAGGCATCAGGTGCCCAGAATTTTTGCTGAAGGCAGGCTGGGGTGGCCAGACCTCACTGAGGATGGTACAGGATGAGGCATCTGATCACAGGTCAAGGGTGGTCAGATATAAGCGCTGGCATTCTCTACAATCAACTTAGCAGCATCCTCATGGAAAGTGGGCTTTATTAGTCTGATAGGGATGGGTCCAAGTTGAGAAAAATATGTAGAGGACCAGAAATCAAATTTAGGTACGGAGAGAGGTTGGCTTTTTTTTGTTTTTGCATTTTTTTGTATTTTTAGGACAGGGTCTGCAGGGCCTATGGGGGGGTCTCACTGCGTAGATTGGACTCACAGTGACCTTTCTGTTTACAGCCTCCCAAGTGCTGGGATTATAGGTGCGCACCACCATGCCCAGTCTCAATTGCAGTCTCAGCGTGCCCTGAGGGTGGGGCCAGCACAGCAGGCCCAGGGGATCAAATCCTACCCCCTGAGTCTGCTTACAGGTGCTTTAATCCACTGAGCTATTTGGCTGGTCCAGGGAGAAAGTTCTTGTTGCTTACAAAATCTTTTTTCCCCCTTCACCATCCCCACCCTCCCCAGGATATTAACCAAAAGTTAAAAATTGTTAGAATTACACAAATAAAGAAACACATTTTTTTCTTCAACCCTCACAGGTTCTTAGTTGAAATCACCCCATGACAAAAGATATTAACCAGAGAAAGGTGTTAATCAATATGCATGTTTCAAAAATACATGAGTGACAACAAAGTAACGAAATAGCCTTGAATTCCAAGAAGTATCTTCAACAAAGAAACATCAATTTTTAAAGAAATGACAGAACAAAGGAAAACACTTTGAGTCTATATGGGTGGCAAATGGGAGAAGAAAACAAAAATAAGTCAACAACAACAACAGGAACAACAAAATGTTGACACATAGAAGCTGGAAAGCTAGCTTATTAAGGCAAAGTCTCTGCTCTGGGCTCACGGGACTGCCACCTTCTTTGCAGTGCTCCGCCTGGTAGAAGGAGAATGATATTTTTGGTCTACAAGTCTGTGTCCTGCTTGTAGACAAGTAGAGGGAAGGCACAGAACACTCCTATACCTAATTTTTCCTAATTTCCTTCAGCTTAAGATCCTTTTTATTTAAGAATGGAACATTCTGGTCTCTGGCATTATAAACTATTACTTCAGGGTAGATGCCTTACAACTTATCATTCAAATACATAAACAAAACTAGTGGCAGATTTTTGAAATATCTTAAATGTGATGAAATCCAGGTTCATCTATTAGAGAAAAACTACCATTAAGGGGAAGACTTTGAAACTGAAATATGCAGTACTATAGCACTTGGTGTATAACCCTGGGCAAATTTGTAGGATAGAAATAGAGAAGCATTGGGCTGCCAATCAGTGATTATTAAGGCACTTAGATTAAGAATATAGGGGCTGGGGAGATAGCTCAGTGGCAAACGTGCCTGCCGAGCAAGCACAAGGTCCTGAGTTCAATCCCCGTACCAAAAAGAATTTTATTTTATTTTATTTATTTATTTATTTATTTATTTATTTATTTTGCAGAAACGGGGATTAAACTCAGGCCCTTATGCTTGCCATGGAAGTGCTTATTCCACTGAGCCATCTCCCCCACCCCTACCAAAAATAATTTTAAAAATTAAAAAAAATATAATCTTTATAGAACTAATTTCATTGCCATCTCTTAACAGCATACATATTTCAAAATTGTGAGATTTATGTTAAAGGGAAGTATGGGTCATTGTGTGTCATTGCCTAACAATCATAAACATGTCTCTGGAATGAGAAGTGTAAGTCTCCCATCCTGTCACAGGTTGATGGTGGCCAAATGACTTGAGCTCAAAAGGTGCTCTTCGGAAAGTAGTGCTGCACAGGTGTCTCCAGGGAGAAACTCTCCTGCCAGAACTCATTTTGATATTCCTTTGGCTCAGAGCTTTGGCTGAGACTGGAAGCCAGAGATGTTAAGCACCCCTGCATTAATAGTGCTAGACTGTCGGTGCCAGACTGGCAGAAGGGTTGCTCTCAGACCTGTGTTGCCTGAGGCAGCTCACCCACCCAGCTTCAGAGTACATGCGAGAGGAAGCTGTGTGCCCTGTAGCCCAGCGAGGGGGAGACAGAGTCACTTTCCCCTCCGTGTGAGCCAAGTGACAAGAAACATCTGGGAAAACAAACAGGAGCTTGATCTGGGCCTTGGAGCTTGTGTGGTACAAGACTTGGTGTCAGACTGTCTTTGTCCCGGTAGTTCTTTTCCAATGGTCCCTCCCCAAATCTGTGACAGTCCTTTAAAATAAAATCTTTCTTCACTAAGTCTGAGTTTGTCTTCACTTGTCAGGATTTGCAGAAGCCAAGTGAGAAGGAATCAGTGCAAGGTTGGGTCAGTTGGTGGAAACTTTGGGTCAGTTTTGGGGAACACTCCCTGGTAGAGAGGTGAGAGAACACAGAAGGCTTGGCATGGGGTGATGTCCCCAAAGGACTAGAAAAATCAGCACACACAGGGAATCAGGTCAACAGTGTCAGGTTATAGCTGTCTTGAAAACTTTAGTACTAGAGAAGAAAAAACATTTTATGTTGAATGGCAATTCTGAAGCTTTTTGTTTTGTTCTTTTTTGTTTGTTTTGTTTTTTGAGACAAGGTCTCACTATGTAGTCCTGGCTGGCCTTGAGCTTGCTTATATAGCTCAAGCTGTCCTCAGACTCACCAGCAGTCTTCCCTCCTCAGCTTCCCAATGCTGGAATTTCAGGCATGTGCCACCACACCTGGCTCAATTCTGAGTTTTGATATGACATTTGACTGGACAGTTTTGAAATCTAAAGATGAGTAGAAAATTTTTATTAACTGACAGGGCCTGAAAAAGGGAAGATCTAATTATAAATCTCTTTTAGGAAATAGAACATTTATTCCTCAGAATATCTTTGATGGCACAGTGTTAGAAAAGTACAATGTTTTGTTGTCAACAAATGCCTATGGACCTACAGGAATTCCATAGTACCACACATTGTCAACTATTTTCTTTTTGACTAAAATGAGGAAAAGAGAAAAGTGAGTGTTATACCTTGTAGCTAATGTCTTCCTCAAAGCTTCATGGCCTCACAGGTAGAACTTCTCAGAGGTAGCTGTGAAGAAGAAATAGGTGTATTTTACAGGGCTGTCCTCTGTCCAACAGATTGGATCACAGTAGTTTCTCCTGCGTGGGACGCATTCCCAATCCCTGCTCCAGCCCAAGCCACACTTTGATAGACTTACAGGGGGGATTCACAGTTCTCTAAACCCACAAGTTCTGCGGCTGCTTCTGCTCTTTCTCCCTTGCCTCTGCTCCCTAATTTGTGGTGCCTGTCCCCAACCCATCTTCTTAGGCTAGACTCCCTACCCACTTGAGGAGGGCCAGATGGCTACAGTTAGAAATCTGGCATTTTTTAATAACTGCTTTTGTTTGTGCTCATTTTTTCCCACCACAAACTTAATTAAGACCTTTGTGACACTCCCTTCAGGGCTCAAAAGTTGCAGAGTGTGAGCATCTCTGAACCAGGCTAGCCAAGTGAAAGGTCATTCTCCACCCTTCTGGAATGTACTCTTGGTTCTTTAGCCATCTGAAAAAGTCTGGTGTCCTGCTTTCCACAACAGTTGGATCTAGCATGTGTGGTGCTGGGACTGAGGATGTGATCCTGGGATTTATTCACGTGTAATGCTAAGATTAAAGGTGTGAGTGATCTGCCCCACCCCAAGGGCAGGTAGCTGGCTAACACTACATAAGAGACAGAGGGTTGCTGTGGTCATTGCTTGTTGTTGCTGTTTTAATGTATTTAGGACAGGGTCCAGAGGGTCTCACTACTCAGATCGAACTCGTAGTGATTCTCCTGTTTACAGCCTCCCAAGTGCTGGGATTATAGGTACACACTACCACGTCCAGTCTCAGTCACCATCTCAGTGTGCCCCAGGGGCAGGGCTGGCATACCAGGGATTGAACCCCAGCTGTTGTGCTTTGCCTAAGCAGGTGCTTTAGTTCACTGAGCTATCTGGCCAGCCTGTCACTGCTTATTTACTGTCACTTGCTGCTAGCTGTGTGCTGCCTTCAGCCTGCCATTACGTGTTTCTCCTCTGTGATGCCCTTCTGCCACACCACCCTGCCTTGCAGCCAGCTGACTATGGCATGAAATCTCTACAAACTGTAAGCTAAACTTTTCCTCCTTTAACTTTAAGTGTTATGTATTTTTTCTGAGCAACAAGAAAAAGTAACTAAGACAGTTGAGTACACTAATTATAATTATGTAAAACAATTTCTGTTGTTAACTAAATATACTTTGAATATCTGCTTTACATTAGGCATTGGAGGGATACAGCCAGTTGTCTTGGTCACTGTGGGAGATGGCTATGATGACTAATTTTATGTATCAACATAGGCAAGAGGTGCAAATGTGTTCCCCTTTGTTTGTTGTATTTTGGTAAGCATTTATAGGGTCTCACTATACAGATTGGACTCGTAGTGATCTGGGTTGTTCAGCCTCCCAAGAGCTGGGATTACAGGGGTGTGCCACCATGCCCAGCCTCAATCGCTGACTCAGCGTGCCCTGGGGGTAGGGCCAGCACAGCATTCTGGGGGATCAAACCCCCAGCCCCTGTGTCTGCCTGAACAGCACTTTAATGCTCTGAGCTATCTGGCCGGCCCTCTGTGAGGCTGTTTCTTCCTAATGTGAACATTTGAATTGGCAGACTGAGTAAAATATGTTGCTCTTCTTAACATGAGTAGGTATTGTACCTCTAAAATCTTGTTAACTGGATTATGAAACTCCTATGAAGGTGATTGGTTCATCAAGGCCTAGTACTTCTCAGTGGATTAATCTATTGATGTTCATAGCTACATATGATGTCATCAGGTGGGTCCAGGTAGAAGAGATGGGTTGCTGAGATCACACATTTGGAGGCACAGCCCTCCCTCTGCGCTCTGTTTCCCAGCTTTACTTTACTGTGTTCTCCTTGATGCTCTTGTGTTGGAGCCAATCGGGAACTGAAACCATGAACCCAAATGAAACCTTCTTTAAGTAACAGCTATCAAGTACTTCGTCCCAGCAATGAGAAAGGCGAGCAATGCAAGCAACATACAATCAATCTGAAGAGCAAAAACTTGAGAAAGAGGAAATTATTGATGCCTGATTCCTTGAACTAGTACATGGGAGTTTTTTTTTTCTGTTTTCATATTTGGAACAAAGCTGTAAAGTAGGTTCATTGAGAGTTGTGAGCCCATAAAACTAGACCATATACCACCCAATCAGGTGTGTCTCTGGGCTTTGGGTTTGGATTGGAACATTATCACCTTCCTGGGTCTCCAGATGTCCACTAGAACTTGGGATGTTATGACTTCCATAACTATAATAAATAACAAACCAGAAAGACCCAGGTACATTGCTTCTAAATTTATGACTCGAAAAAACTGAGATAATGCATGTTCATTGTTTTAATCCAGTAACTTTTAGAGTGATTTATCATGCAATGGTAGATAACTAATACATTTCATTCTATAGGTGAAGAAGTTATGTCACTGAGGGGTTAAATAATTTGACTAGTATCCTCCAGCTATAACTCAAATTGAAAAACCAGTTTTAACTCACATTGTCTATGTTAGCACAATTTTTAAATTACACACCATACCTCTGTACTTAAAGAAGGTGATGTGTGATATTTAACAAGAGGAATGCACTGAGTTTTCAACTGGCTCATAAGTACATGAGCTCCATTTATAATGTTTTATTTTAATCATTATTTTTCAGATTTTTAAATAGAGTACATTCGTTAGAGCATAAGTTTAGTATATTCTTTACTATAATAAAAATTATCTCAGGCTGGACCCTTTATAAACAAAGGAGGTTTATTTGTAGCTCATAGTTTTGGAGGCTGAAAGTTGAAGATCAGGTCCATTGCTGGGGGCCACGGTAGACATCACTGCAACTGCAGGAGCATGAGTGGGAGTGACCACGTGATTAGACCAGAAGCTGGAGAGATTAGGAGCCAAGTTTGCTCTTTTCATGACATCTGGCTCTGGTGGGAGCCAGGGTCCCACCAGATAACTGCATTGGTCTTTCCTGGGGGTTGCACCACCAATGACGTAACCACCTTCCCAAGGTCACACCTCTTACAGGGACTATCCTATCACCACCTTGACACGGGATTATCAGGGACTTCTGCAGTGAGTCCCTAGTTTCCTGCAAGGTGTTAGGGAGCATGGTGAAAAAAAAAAAAGAGCGAGAGACAAATAGCAACATAATGGGGATCTGGGATGGCCAGGGAACAAAAGGCCACGAGACAGCTGGAATCTTGGCATTTATTGATCACATTTCATTGAGGAAAATGGTGAGAGGATTACATGTACTAGATAAGTAGACAGGCAGGCAAGACCTATCAAGGAGGGAATGAAAAGTCTTGTGAAAGGAATAGAATAGCCAGATCCAGGTCATGGTAAACAAGTAACCTGTTTTGTACTCAGTTTGGGGAAGGAATTTTCTCTGGCATCACACAGGCCTCAGCAGAGATATGATCTTATATCTTAACCCCACAGTCTCACAGCCACATTTTCTGACTCAACTGTGGCCATTAGTAAGGAGCAATGCTAGCCCAACACGCCACCCACTTGCTTCCATGAAGAAATGTGCACGGCCTCCGCCAGACTCACTATTCAGACCAAAAGCCAATTGAGGGAAGTCACATATATAAAACCTGCGCTGCTCTCAAGTAAACACAGTCATGTTGGTTCTGGGGGAGGCAGTGTGGCAACCCTCCATAGGAACCAAGCTTCCAGCATGTGGCCCTTGGGTATCAAACTCAAAGCATAGCCAAACCATAGTAAACAACTTTAGTTCACAGCACAACTGAGCAATTTTTAATGTCTCATCCCTAAATTTTATGACAGAGTTCAGAGCTGTATGGTAAGGGAGACACAAGGGCCAGGAGTTCAATCCCCAGGACTGCCGTGCCGGCCCCACTCCCAGGGTATGTTGAGACAGGATTCAGACTGGGCTTGGTGGCATGTGCCTGTAAGGCCAGCACTTGGGAGGCAGTAAACAGGAGGATCACTACAAGTCTAATCTACACAGTGAGACCCTGTAGACCCTGTAGACCCAGTTGACCCTGTCCTTAAAAAAAAAAGAAAAAGAACTGTATGGTAAATTTAACTTTTATCTTCAAATTAGTGACTATTGGGGACATGGTTCAGTGGAATATGAGCTTCCCTGGCAAGCACAGGGGACTGAGTTCAATCCCTGGTTCTGCCAAAAAAAAAGATTTTTGCAACATATAAACGCTAAATTGGCAGCCATTTAGTAAAAGACTTTGTTTTACTATCTGAAGAAGTAAATAAATGTCTATTAGTAAATACCTTTTAGCATATTGCATCTTCATTGGCATAGAGTGCATATGTCATCGTAATAGCAAAATAACATTTACTAAACATTGTCACTGAGCAACTTTGACTGTGGTCTTCTAGAGTAGTTTCACATTTTTTTCTTAAAAATATAGCTGCATCTGAATAATTTCAGGAAAAATCTGGCAACTTTAGGATTTAGCTTGGAAAGATAAGGTCAGAAGGAGGGAAATCTGGAGCACTATTAAGGAAACAGCCATGGGAGTCACAGCTTCTGACACTGACTATTTTCAGGTTCAGTTTCATCTGACAACTATTCTGTGGGGGACTGTGAGAAACGACTGTCCTCCAATCACTTTACTCTCCTTCTCAGGACTGCCTGACTGGATTCCTGATTGGTCACCAATGAAAATGTATCTCTCACTTGAGTTGCTGATAGGTATTGGCTGGCAGCTAGATAAATCTGCTATTCCTGATAAATGCTTCGAGTACAGTTAGTCTTTTTTGTTGCTTGGTGCAGAGAAATAGATTCAGGTTTTGAAAGGTAAGCAGTAGATCTGATTTATGCATAGAAGTTGGGAAACCAGACGAAGATAAATCTGAACAAAAAAATTCGTACCTTGATTAAGGCAAGGCATTCCTGGGAGGAAGGTCATGGTGTCCTCAACAGTTCTATTTTTACTCTGTCATATCAACACATATGAAAGCTTTCAATTTCCAGCACCATGCAAAACATGGAAAAAATTTTGCCTTAATTTTAAAGCCATAGCACAGACATAGAACATAAGACATTTTCTGTGAGATAAAATAAATTACTGTTGTATTTTGGGTAATGTCACTACTCCTTGATTATTGTACACTTTAGTGTAACTTGTTATTGTACAAGAGGATGTGGGAATATATAAATTAATGAAAAAATGCAAAAATTAATTACTAGAAATACAAGTTTAAGTTAAATATTAGTTTCAGAAATAATATGATTAACTATTTTAATGTTAATGTTCCCTACCTAAAATACCCACGGTGTCAGACTATTTTGGTTGAATTATTTTATTTTATTTATTTATTTTTTAAATTAATTTTATTGAGAAACAAATAGCAATGAGACAGTTTCAAAACAGGTTAGTAGGACAGTTACAATAATTAATACATTGCATATTGTTGTTTTTGTAGTAGTTATTCATAGTACAAGATGCAGACATGATATCCTGTCCAAAAACTATTAGTATAAATATTTCTTCTCATTGAATGAAGAGAAAGTAGCTGTATATCTATCCTATTTTGTATATACAGATACAAAATGGTCCTTCATTTATATCCCCTTTTTTTGTTTAGTTTTCTCAGAGGTGGGTATTCCATTGTCATTTCAACATTGTAGGTGTGTGAATTTAGCAAAATAATCCAATATAGTCTTATAGTCCATAAAAGTAGTGGGTTATCCATAGAACTGGCAATGTCAGAAGTTGTTGACTTGAGCCTTTTACAGCTCAGCATATTAATATGACTTTACTTTTTATAGCTCATTTTTATACTTTTCTGTTGGATGGTTAAGATCAAATTAAAGCAAGACCTATATAACAAGAAATGGAACTTTTATATGCGACAAGGTTAGTCAAATTCCCTCAATTTACCCTAAAACCCTGTACCGCAGTTTCTAGATCCTTTGTCAGTGTCAGCCATGTGGATGAGTCACGGCCATTGCTTGACCAGTTTGCTCTCTGTGAAAACCTGAGAGAATGTTTTCTCTCCATGTGACTCTTCTTAGGCACACTGTACATTGTCAATCTCTTTCCTCTGTGGCTCCATAATCTCCTTGATCAGAAAATTTGGGGCACCTCTGAGTTACAGGATGTTACAGTACGGGTTCTTTTATGTCCTGAGTCCTCACTGACATTGAATGGCTAGGGCCAAAATGTTGGCTATCCTAATAGCCATTCTTTTTCTCTAATTTTTGGTCTGCAAACTTAAGTTGTTAACCCTCCAGAAGAGAAGCGAGTGTAACCTCACTATCTGTCTGAATATCAAACATCTTAGACATAACATGGAACAGGTATTTTCCATCAAATATTGATAAACTTTAAATCTCTACAGAATATAAAGAAAAAATAAAAAATAAAAACATATTTTAAAAAATAAGGACAGTAAGATATTTAGGGCAATACCATCTCCATAAGGAAAGGACTGTTACCTGGCTCCTCACCCCTGGCATCTTGACTTGTGCAGAGCTATGTGCAGAGTCAGTGGCTGGAGATCAGGAGTCAGCCTTCTGCGCTCACTGTGGCTGCTGCAGGAGTGTTCAGGATCTCTGGAGTTTGCCTTAGAACCTTGCAGTCTGGGTCAACACACCACCAAGGCAGCAGCAAGCTTCCTGTCCCACACTGGGTGTGACAGTTGGCCCTCTTTTGGTGATAGAATAGAAATGTAATCTTCATATATCATTCTGGCTTTTTCTTCAATGACTTTTTTGTTCCACTCTTTCTTTAAATCTTCACAGGCAAGCCAGAAAAGCAGATTCTCTTCACTGTATTCTGTTCGGAGGAACTCCCGGAAAAGGTTTCTGCCTGCAGGGGCCTTCATCATCTTGTCGAAACTCTGAGACCAGGATAAGACTTCATCTGCAGTGGGGCTTTGGCTCTCCTCTAGGACCTGGATACTCTCCATTTTCGTGCTATGGATGGGTCTTCCTGCACTTTCCCCTCTTTTTTCATTCCTAACAGTGAGGCAGGAGGAGCTACAACAGCAGCACCGCAAAAGCAGCACGTGTTGTTGAGCCTCTGGTTTCCAGGAGCTTGGGACAGAGTGGGTGTGCCTTCATTTTGTGATTGCTTTTTTTTTTTTTTTTCGCATTTCAGCTACTTCAGGACCCAACTGGCCAGTCGCCTGGAGGTGTGTGCGGCGCACCAAGGGTCCGG
>NW_004524865.1:405505-430949 GCF_000260255.1 Octodon degus
TTCTCAATAAAATTACGGGGAAAAAAAGAAAGAAAGAAAGAAAAAAGAAACTTATTGGGGCCGGGGAGATGACTCAGTTGAATAAATGCTTCCCTGGCAAGCGCAAGGACCCGAATTCAATCCCCAGTTCTGCCAAAAAGAAAAAGAAAAAGAAAAAGAAACTTATTGACACTTAAAACCCAACTAGGAGAATTCTGGGTAAGTTGAAGAAATGCTTACATGGCTTCCCCTTCTACACCCTTCTCCTCATCTTTCTCCTTACTCATCTTCTTTTTCTTTTTCATCATTCTCTTTTTTTGGAGGGGAGTTGTTATAGTCAGGATTTTCAAGGGAAACTATACAGGGCTGATAATTTATAGGATTATTTTATAATAGTCACCCAAAGAGTCAAGTTCAAAATGGCTCAGGAAATCAGCCCACACTCTAAAACCCCAAAGAATCCAGTTGAGGGCCTGCATTTTTCAGCAGTGTTCTGCATGAGTCCAACTGAAGACCTACAGCCAATAACAATGTCCCCAACAAGTCCAGCTGGAGGCCATGAGCCTAGGACAATGCCTCATGCAAGCCTATTTCACAGATCTGTGCTGGGAAGGGCCAAAGGTCAGTGATGAAAGCTAGAAAGTCTGTGCCAGTGGGATGAAGGATCTTTGCTGGCAGGTTGAGGGATCTGAACTGGAGCCAGGAGACAATGCTCCAAGTAAGGACCAGAGCTCCCTCAAAAAGTACCTCAGCCATCCTCAGTGACAGTGAAATCCTGAGTTCCTCTGATGACAACAGCAGAAGAGTCCATATTAAGAAATCCAGAGCAAAGAGCTCCCAGACATTGAACAGTGCACCATCTTCCCCTCTGGAGCCAGGAAGTGATGCTCAAGGTGAGGTCCAGAGCTCCCCCAAAGTGAACCATAGCCATTCTCAGTGACAATGAGGTCCTGAGCTCTTCCATTAATGAGAACAGCCAAATTCATCAGAAAAACCAGCCTGGTGAGCTCCTCCAGGTGAGCCAACAGCACTAGAAGAACAAACACCTCCCTGACAACTTCACTTCTTCCCTCCAGTTCTTTTTCTATTGTTGGCAATGGTCCTCAGGTGGACCTTTCATTTCCAGCCCCATGCTGATTCCACGCAGCTGGGTGTTAGAAGTTGACCATCAGTTGTCAATCCATAACGGGCATACTGCAAGTTGAACCCAGGACTTTTTCACTGAGCTATACTCTTAGCTCTTTTAAAAAGTTTAATTTAGGATCTCACTTTGTTACTAAGATTTTCAGGCTGGGCTCAAATGTGGGATCCTCCTCCCTCATCCTCTCTTCTTTTTAAAAGAAGTATTTATCCAAGAGTAGTACACTTTACCATTATCAAGACAAAATTAAAAATGCTAAAACCTGACAAGAGCGGGGCATAGTGGCACATGCCTGTAATCCCAGCAGTAGAGAGGCTGAGGCAGGAGGATCACCATCAGTTCAAGGCAAGCCTGGGTACATAATGAGTCCAGACCAGCTTGAACTATATAGTGAGACCCTGTCTGAAAAATGAATCTGAAAAGAAGTGAAATAGTGTGTTTTTACAGAATGGAAATTTAAACTGTAGCTCTATAAAATACCTTTCAACTAATTTTCAAAGTGACCCTGAATTTATCAAATAGAATTTATCAGAAATTCATCAGAATTTATTTTTATCCTATGTCATATTAAATTTTTCTTGTTATTGGACATATAGCCATAATACAAGAAAATATCACAATGTGCAGTTAACAAACAGAAAACTTATTGCCAAATTATGGAAAACAAAAATGTATCTCAAGGCCTAACACAGTCAATAATTTTACCTTTTCTCACGAATATTTGCAAGTTGTGCCAAACATAGGGAATAGCATCCCCTCAGGAAATTGACTTCATTTCAACTAAGGTTAAAGTCTCAGAGAATTTCAAGACAAAAAATAATTCTAAAGCATTACCCTGGGCTGGCTTGGTGGCCATGAGAAGTGTAGTTGCACAGGGTTCTGCAGCCAAGAGCAGTCCTGCTGCCTTAGAATACTTACCTATTTTCTATTTGCCTTTGAGTTTTCTGAGTAAAGTCACATAGGTCAATGAATGAAGCATCCCTCAGGGGCCCACCTGTTCTTTCTGTCTTGGCCTGCTGTTCACCAGGAGTCTGATGCAGGAAGATCTGGTGAGAAGCCTATGCCTTTAGCCTCTGGGTCTGTTGCCACCATGGTTCACTTAATGTCACAGACTGGGCTGATTTCTGGACACTTTTATTTGAGGTACCTAGCTTGTCCCGAACGGCTGTTGCAATCCCCTTGGCAGTCACTTGGTGTACTAGTGGCAGGGGTGATAGGCCAGTGGGATGGGAGTTGCTGCCTCCACTTTCTAGACTCCAGCCTGGACAGGACAGATGGGTTGGTACCTAAGAATTTGGGGAAGCAAGAGAACAATAAGGATCCAACTGTTGGTGAGCTCTAAGCCTACTGAGACTGTGGAATCCAAGAAGGTCTGACCCTGTTCACAAGCTTCTTGGTGCCCAAGGGAACACACCAAGTAACAAAGTAAAGATAGAGTAAATGGTAGATAGGCAGATCCTTTGGTATAATTATCTTTTGAGTTATTTAGTATTGCCCAGAAATGTGTCACCCTTAATAGTAACTAAAACATTCTATCATTGACCAGTATGTTTTTTAAGTAGAATCAGTAAATGTCATTAAAAAAGATAGATAAATAGATATGCTTATGGAAAATGACATTTTCATTTCTACCTATCACAGTACTGTTAATTTTTCATTCAAAGACCTCCTTTACCATCTCTGCTCTACTTGTGCTCTGTGGGTCTGCTATCTATAAACAGCATCACTGGGTGGGTAAGTGTTGTCCCTTGTTTGCTGGTGTCTGCCTGGATTCAGCAATGTTAGTGATCTGGAGCACAAGGAATTAGGGGTGTTTGATTCTCTTTCTCCTTTCTTGTTGGGTGTCATTTGGGAAGCAGCTTTCCTTGACTCTAAAGCTTGATGTCACTATCCCTCTGGCATTCTATCTTGCTCACTCTTACTGTTCTTTCCTTTTACCACACTGGACCTACCTATGGTAATGGTTTCTTGCTGTTGCTAGTTTCTGGGTATTTCATGTAATTTCCCTAATACTCCATTCTCTCTCTCTCTCTCTCTCTCTCTCTCTCTCTCTCTCTCTCTCTCTCTCCCTCCCTCCCTCCCTCCCTCCCTCCCTCCCTCCCTCCCTCCCTCCCACCCTCCCTCCATCCCTCCCTCTCTCTCTGTGCCCTTTTTTAAGCTTTCTTTGGTTTGGTGAAACCCTTTGAGTCTATCTTTTGTTTCTGCTAGCAGTTCATCAATATAGCAACTTTTTTTCACTATTTTTCATTCTCTTTAAAAAATAAAGAAATATCAAAACATAAAAAAGCAACTTTTCTTTATACAGCATGAAAGTGCATGCAATCAAGTTGGCACCCTACAGACTTCTTAGGGCACACTGTTAAGAACCATGTTGTTAGATCATCTTCTAGTCATTTCTATACCCCGATGGGCTAGAAGTATGCTAACTTGGATAGGTTGGATAGTGTTTCACAAAATCCTCTTCCTTCCATGTTTCTAGTTAAGAGGGACCCCAAAGAAGAGAAGTAGAATAGCTTGGGCTTGGAAGACCCATGGACAGGCAACAGACACAGTGGCAGCTCAAGTGTGCTGTTGTCACTTACCTGCTGGCTCATCTCGGTACTGTGTGGAGCACCTGGGTCTACAGCTGCTCCTCCCCCCACCCCAGATCCTCTTTAGCTGAGGAAATAGCTCATTGCAGTAAGTGCTTGACTGGCATGCATAAGGTCCTGAGTTTGATCCCTGGTACCACCAAAAAAAAAATAATAATAATAATCTGGTGTTTCATGTATATGCTTTCCAGTTTCTTTCTTCCTCCTCTCCACCCATCTTCCTTTCCTGCCCACACACTGCAGAGTGAAGGTTAAGCAGCAGAGAGAAAGAAACAGTCCTACAGGACTGCATAACTAGTTCCCATGAGTGTCTGAGGTTTTCTCATAATATGATATATATGGTAAAAAATATGTGGAATGATTTGTTTTCTTCTGTCAAGTCCTGGCATATTACCATTCTTTTATGTTCCTATATATGCATTGGTGCTCAAATACTTTCTGTTATTTGTCTTGGTTCCTTATTAATGCCATTTCTGCTATAATTATAAAGCCTCATTACCTTCTAAAATGCCTTAGAAGAACTCTGAGATCAGATTCCCTTTGAGAACATAATTAACTAATTAATGTCAATTGGGATGACTGCCTTCATTAACATTACCACAGAGGCTGAGATTTAGAAATTCAAACAAGCTATTTTTGTTATTTCTCAAACTACTGTGATCATTCTTAGGTTTCATAAAAACATTTTTAAATCATTAAGTTTAAATCATTCAAGTAACCTATGCATTTCATTTATTCATATTAATCTATTCTTTCCTTCTCTATTCTCTTTACTTATTTACATGCCTAAACTGGTCAGAAAATGAGTGTATCTATTCTTTAAAAAAAAAAACTATTCTAAACTAGGTATTGTGGAACATGCTTAGAATGCGAGCACTCTGGAGGATGAGGCAGGAGCATTGCCGTGAGTTCACGGCCAGCCTATATTCCATAATAAGTTCAAGGACAGCCTAAATTACATAGTGAGACCCTATCTTAAAACAAAACCAAAAAAATAAAAAATACTACTTGTAGTAAGCAGCCCTCGTACATTCCAAGTTATTTGTTTGGTTTCAGTTCTAGAGATTGAACCCATGGCCTTTGTACTGGCCTACATCCCCTGGGCTATTCATTTCTGTATTTATACTAATCTTGAGACCCATCTAAGCTGTCCAAGCTGGGACTCAATTTACAGTTTTCCTGATGAGTGTCATGCACAGGCATGAACCACCACACCCTCTTGCATTCCAATGTTTTGTACACAGAAAGCAAAGACTACTTATATTGGCTCAATAAAAATTTTCACTTGAGCCCATTTTCACTGCAAGTTCAGAAAAAATTCATGTTCTCTTCATTGAGGATTTTCTTTACTTGAAACCTATTATTATGTCATTCATATCTTTATGTATATATGAAATTAATCCATTTTTTTGTATTCTAGAGGTGATATATTCTCCTTTTCTTTCTTATTTCAGAATTGTTTGAAGTTAAGATTGTTATAGTACATTCATTACTTGATATTCATTTTTGATAGGACATGTGAGAAAATATTAGATACCACTTAGAAAAAATTATGTAAGTACTTTCTTTTCATAAGTATCTTTTTCCCTGTGGATCATTAATATTTGGGAATTATACCCAAATATGTTAAAAAGAGAAAAAGTTTATTTTCACACAGATATGTAAAAT
This sequence comes from Octodon degus, assembly GCF_000260255.1. Lineage (NCBI taxonomy): Eukaryota > Metazoa > Chordata > Mammalia > Rodentia > Octodontidae > Octodon > Octodon degus. Next base: position 410,885 of record NW_004524865.1, read on the forward strand.
AAACATGAACAGCATATGTAAAATGCACAAAGTGTGATTTTTTTGTTTATTTGAAAACAGAAAAAAGCTGGAATCTTGTTAATTTGTGAAAGTAACTGAATAGAAGAAATTAATTTTTGTAAAATATTTATACTTCAAAAGCTTTTCATAGTCATCTGCCTAAAATATTATTTGATATATCTATTGAAGTTTAATTTCTTTCACTATATAAATTCCCTTACGAAGATAAACAAAAGCATTCATCTTAATAAGAATATACATTGCATTACTTAATTAAATGCCACCCACAGAGGAACTCTTCAGTCTGAATGGTATGAGAACTTGCATTGTGGACCTTATAGAAGCTAAGCCAAAACTGTCTTCTAATTTTGAAAATTATTTTTTAATTCTAATACACACAATGGCACAATGTTCATTTTAGTTAGAAGATGCTTATTTTAAAAGTAATTGGCACAGAACCTGGACAATGTTCTATTCCACTAATTTTATAGTCCTCAGTAGCTTACTGAAAATGGATGAAAAGCACAGTCAGTAATTTCCTGAGCCGGAGCTGAGTCTGTAATTGACAGAGTTGAAGGGTGGGGAGAAAATTAGATAAATTCATAGGAAGGCTCTCTGAAACTAAAACTAAGGCATTTTGTGTACTTTACTCCTGACACACTGATTTCATTTGGATGATATATTTTCCATTATTTTCCTAAAATATATGGGAACATGATAAGCAATGCTATATTACCCAGATGTGATAGAAAACACAGTAATTGTCTAGGTTTTTAAAAAGTCACTAAAGAAAGGCAATAATTTGTTTTGTTTTCATTGTGAAAAAACGTGAAGAAAAATTTGCCTTATCAATGCTGTTCCTTTCTTTATGTAAAATTATTACATGATTTAGAAAAAAGAGGATTGACCTTTCAACAGAAGATGAAAATTACCAAGTAATTATTTAGATACAGACTTCCTAGTAGAATTCCTTGAAAGGTAAAGTGCTTATTCTTCTGCAGGAAAACCGAATAATTAAATTATTTTCTTTTAAAGATTGATGTTACTTGTTTTTTCATTAATATCAGGCAACTTCAATATTTTTAAATTTAGTAATATTGAAATTTCTCTTCTACATATTGTGATACATTATTTTTTAATTGAAACACCTAACATTATATTCTATATTGAAATTATGTATGTAAGTATTTTCATGCTCTGATAGACTTAGCTTAAGCTAATACCCTTAAGCATGGGCATTAGCTCTTTAACAGTTTGAATATCTTATTTTATTTACTTATTTTTTATTTTATTTTTTTCGACGGAACCGGGGATTGAACTCAGGCCCTTGTGCTTGCCAGGGGAGTACATATTCCATTGAGGTATCTCCCTGACACCTTGAATATCTTAAAATAAACTAAAGAGATACATAAGTATATCAGTGTGAGTATACTAATATGTACCTAGAGTTCCCCCCCACATGCCTCTCTCTTTTGGTTTTCAGTAACACTAACTCACAGGAGAACTTTTGGGAATTCTGCTACAGACTGATTTTCACATGACTGCAAAGACAAAGATGGTGTTGTGTCAGACCTAGAAAAATGTGTTGCCAGAAATACTTCTTCAGTGTTCTCAGTTTACACAAAAATCATCCTATCTGACTTTTTCCTCACTCTTGTTTCAGTTTTATGAAAGAATGTTTTGTAGATACCACTGCATAATTTTTACTCTGGAATAGAACTGCAGGACTAGAATTTTAACCCAGATCTATCTATTCTCAGGATTGTCTATCATAAAATTACTGGTTGAGCTCTTTGGTAGGATCCTGTTAACTAATTCCTCCTTTCTCTGTTAAAATAGATTTATAGACCTACCAGACATCACTAAGGCAGCAATATTGAAATTGTACATAATGAGGTTTTACAGTGAGGATTATAAACCAATGAGATGAACATTTTAAAACCAGGTTTGGAGACTAGAACTGACTTGAATATTTTATCATTAAAAAAATACAAATCCTTTAAAGTAATGAGAATCTATTCAAAATACATAAATATTAAGCAATACAAAGCATCAAAACTCTAAATGCAATGCTTTCTTTTTTCATTTATTATGTGTTCATGCTTTTATAAAATCTACCCATGACTAAACTACAGTAGAAATTTAGAGAATTTAAAATAGCAAGCACTGAAGCTCAATTCTTTATCTGAAATTTAAGATCCTTATTTCTAAACGTGTTTCATTTTCGCTGTTGCTGAATCACTGCTTTGGTCACATTGGTGAAGGGGTCGCTTGAGATTCAGCAGTCTGAGAGTCCCTGGAAACGGGAGCCAACATCACAAGACTGGCAGGCTTTCTCCGGAAACATGTGACATCACGCTAACCTATTGCTTGTTTCTACGGTGTGACTAAGGGGCAAGTAAGAAGCATGTTGTAGACTCAGCATTTTTGGACTCCCCTGGAGAATTAGCCAAGTCTCCCATGTTAATACCTTTGACGATTAGGTGGAGAAATGTGAGCTAGAATCAAGTGACTGTGACAGATTGATCTCTCAGTGAATGATCATAAATGACATGTCAAGACGAACATAATAAAGGCCGGCCAGATAGCTCAGCGGACTAAAGCATCTGCTTAGGCAGAGCTCAGAGGCCGGGTATGATACCCAGAACCACAAGCTGGGCCCCGCCCCCAGGGGGAGGCTGAGACAGCGATTGAGACTGGGCATGGTGGTGCACGCCTATAATCCCAGCGCTTGGAAGACTGAGAAGAGGAGAATCATTGAGTCCGATCTGCGTAATGAGACCTTTTAGGCCCTGTACTAAATACAAAAAAAAAAAAGAGAAAGAAAGAAAGGTGAGGGGCCGGGGAAATAGCTCAGTAGAATAAGTGCTTGCCTGGCAAGCACAAGGGCCTGAGTTCAATCCCCGGTTCCACCAAAAAAAAAAAAAAAAGGAAAAGGAAAAAGAAAGAAAGATGAGCTTGACTGAGGGGAAGTTCTGTTCTCAGCCCTGTACTGATCAAATTAATAATGTAGACAAAAATATGAAGCCTCCTAGATTTATAGCTAGCATTAAAAAAAAAAAACCAAAGAGCTGGAAGATTAAGATAAATAGGTTGAATTTGCTCACATGAGATGGATAGATGGATGGATTTATTTATTTACTTATTTATTCATATATTTATTGTTACTGAGACTTGAACTCAAGACTTTGCACTTTCCTAGCAGGTGCTAGTGTTGCTGAACTATATTCCCAACCTGCTCATATGAGATTTAACTCAGTAAATTTTTTTTAATTTTCATCCCAATGGTATTTTATTGCTCCTTGACTAGATGCTTGCACAGTGTTTCTCTCTCCCAAAGGTAGCACATGCAGCAATTTCCCTATGTTTGCTTTCTTCTTTTGGTAAAAATTACCCCGTCACCACTGTACCTTATAGTCTCACACCTGTCCTGCTTCAATGCACTCTCAATTCTTTTTAAAACATTTTGGGGGGTTGGGTTTTGAGGGTGTTGCTTTTTAAAATTTTATTTTAAAAAGAAAAATAAATAAAATAAAATATCAAAACAAGTTCATAAGCTGGGGTGTGGTGGTGCACACCTGTAGTCCCAGCTCTTGGGAGGCTGTAAACAGGCAGATCGCTAAGAGTCTGATCTAGTAGTGAGACACTGAACACCCTGTAGACCCTTCCCCCCCCAAAAAAAAAACAAGTTCATAGGAGGGTAAATATAGTTAGTACATTGCATATTGTTATCTTTAAATTAGTTACTCAGGGAGCAAGATCAGTGCACTTAATTGTCCAAATATTCTTAGCACAAACCTTTCTTTCCAATGAACTAAGAGAGGTTAGTAGTATAATAATCCAACACAGTAAATTCTTGTCCCCCTAGCCTTAAACCTAGATAAGTAGCACAGCTGGTTGAACTGTAACTCAGCAATTTTAGTGAAAATGTGAATCAATAGTTAAGATGTGATTCAGCAAATCTGTGCTGCCCTTTTGCTGCATTATGAGGACTGTGATGTGCAAAGTGAAAAAAAGCCATTGTCTTAATCTACCAGATTTCACTGGAGCCTTTGCAAAGGAAAATACCTGAATTTGTGAAGGAATTCTTAAACCTATGATGTGAATAACAGTTAAGAAAACTGAGACACAAGAAGACAGAGGGACTCCAAATCATTGGCTGAAGAGCTATGAAGGGCAGCCATGAGAAGGATTATATTTGTACATAGTCCAAAGTGTAACAGTGAGGCAATCTGCAGAAAAATGGGAAAGCTTTCTATAGATCCATGTTTGCTCATAAATGAAGAAGGAGGGCCAGTCAAATAGCTTAGTGCATTGAAGCACCTGCAGGCAGGCTCAACGGCCAAGGGGTTGGATCCCCTGGCCTGCCAAGCGAGCCCCGCCCCCAGGGCAGGCTGAGACAGCAATTGAGACTGGGCCTGGTGGCACTGCCTGTAAATCCCAGCTGTTGGGAGGGTGTAAACAGGCAGATTGCTAGGAATCTGTCTTAGTTATTCTTCTCTCCTTGCTGGGACAAATACCCGACACCCAAAATGAAGGAAGGAAAGGTTTATTTAGCTCACAATTACTGGAGGTTTCAGTCCATATTCAGCTGGGTCCAAGGCAGAGAAGCACATAGCAGAGAGCAACCTTTCCTGGTGGCAGCAAAGAGCAAGAACACAAAAGGCGTAGCAGCAGCAAGAGCAACTAGCTTCTCTTTCCTCCTTACATTGAAATGCAAATTACCTGCATTTCACGGCAGGTGCAGCATCCACACCCAAAGCAATCAATCACAAACTCCACAAACTGCCCCCAGACTGCATGAGGCTTTGGGGGGGCACCTAGACACAAACCATAACAGAGTCCTATCTAGTAGAGAGTCCCTGAAGACCCTGTAGACCCTTCCCTAAAAAATATAAATAAAGAAATGAATAAATACATAAATATTGATGGAATTAGGAAGTCACTATTTTGCAACTCCCTGTCAAATAACTGACTAAAGCAGGGACAACAAAGGGATGCTTAAATTAGTGCAGGTCGGAAATGGGTCATTCATATAAGAATAGGATGTTCATGTGGTGAACATTAACATGAACCTGCTGATTGTGTTCTGTGATAGGTTCTTCTGAAACTGCAATTTAGTTTGAGTGTGATAAATATTCTTGGTAAAAAAAAAAACCCAAGATAATGCAAATATTGCACCTACTGGTGCATGACTAATCCACAAGGGTCATTGTTCGGGCACTCAATTCTACCTTCAACCTTCAGGTCTTTTTAGGGAAAGTGTGTGATTTACATAGGATTTACCAATTTCTTTCTCACTTAAAATCTGTAAAACTGTGCTAACATTTCTATGGAACTCCTATTTTTTTTTTAATATGTAACTGATAGCCTTTGTGTATCATGTCTCTACTCCTATTTCCCCCAGAAACCCTCTTTTTTAATTCTTAATTTGCATACTTGACAACTTTTAATACCACCCCTGATAGTCACTATACTTTCTAATCACAAAGTTTAAAAGTGCTCACAACAGAGTGATTTTGCTGTCTCTGTCTTTTATAGAGTGATCACTTATAATCTACATTATACACATCTTTATGAGACACAGTATGAAGTACACATGTAACCTGTAAAATGACCAGAAATGTGTACATGCAGTCTAATCAAGCTTTTATATTTAAACGAGCTTCATATGATCAAAGGTGGGTTTCTGGGAAGGTGTTTGGATCGTGGGGGTGTGACACTCATCAGTGGATTAGTCCAGAGGTAAGTGTGTACTTAAATGAGCTTCAAGCAATGAAACCTGGCTGGAGGAGGGTCCCTGCGGATGTGGCCAGAAGGGTCTGACTCCCTTCTCTCCCGATCTCTCTGCTTCACATCACCATTCATTGGAGCCAGTGAGCAAAACCTGTACAAATGGTGCCAAAATTAATCTTTCTTCTTTTACATTGTGGGTGGTGGGCATTTTGTCTCAGTGATGGGAAAGTAAGACAACATATATACACACAGTATTGGCACAGAATTTTTCAAATATCACATTTAATTTGAAAACCTAAACTAAAATAACATGTCACACAAAAATTCCAGAAAAGAGGGGAAATTTGAAAATAGGTTGGATATTAGGTGACAGTTGAAAATATTATTTTTCTAGGTATGATATAATTGTTATACAGGAAAATAAACTTTTTAAAGAAAATATATACAGAAATTGAAGCTAAATATAATATATGTAATGTGGGTTTTGATCATACTAGTCTTTTATTTTTTTTTGTTTTTTTAATTTATATTTTAAAAAATTAGCAACAAATAATTGACAAAATTGTTTAAAAAAAATCAAAAAGTAAATGGAGGGCTGGCCAGATAGCTCAGTGGACTAAAGCACCTGCTTCAGCAGAGTGCAGTGGCTGGGGTTTGGTCCCTGGTATGATGTGCTGGCCCTGCCCCAGGGGCATGCTGAGACAGTCATTAAGACTGGGCATGGTAGCAAACGCTTGTAATCCCAGCGCTTGGGAGGGCTGGTGAGACAGTTCATTGGACTAAGTGCTTGCTTAGGTTTGACCCTGGTACCTCATGCAGCACTGGCTCTGCCCTCAGGTGCATTGAGCCAGTGACCTGGTCTGAGTGTGGTGGTGCACACTTGTAATCCCAGCACTGGGGAGGCTGAATAGGAGGATCACTATGACTGTGTAGTAAGACTCTGTACCAAATACATTTTAAAAAAAAGAAAAAAAAAGTAAATGAAGGTTGGGAAGAGTTAGTATTAAAAATGTCATTTTTAATACTAACTGTTATCATCAATTTGATAACAATTTGATCTGAAAATGTCATTTTTAATACTAACTGTTATCATCTACTCCTTTTTAAAGTTTGCATGTAAATTTTGTAATTTATGTATATAAATATATACACATGTGTAATTTCTAAAAAATGTTAACTACTGTTAAGTCAATATTAAAGTACTTAGTATTAAAAAGTATAGCACCCCTTTGTTGAATAATGGGTTTCCAGAAATAGTATTTGAAGAAAATGGAGTAAAGACATTATTTATTTATGTGTAATTTGAGAAGACAAAATGACTCACAAAGGACATTCTGAGGAACCACAGAGTAGATGTGAAAAAAAAAAAGCAAACAGTTTTAGAATATTTTGTTGAAGTAAAAATGTACATTTGTTAACTCCCGGTGATGAATACAATCATTATGTATTATAAACATGGAATAATAAAAATAGAAATATAAAGCAAATATATGCATATATTTATGCAAATATTAGTTTCAGGAGAAAAATTGAGGTTTTCTGCCTGCTGGTCTTCCCTTGGGTCAAGAGTGATTATTACTTCTACTACTTACTCTTGTTTTTTTTTATTTTTGGTACTGGGAATTGAACTCAGGACCTCACACTTGCCAGTATACTACTTACTTTTCTGTTTTGTCCCTTTTAAATGAGATTACATTAGAGAAAGTATCTTAAAATTTATTTCAAGTAAAAGTGACTTCGAGGTTTAATAAAATGGGATCATTTTGTCTAGTAAGTAAAGGTTATCTCAGCAAAGAAAAAATTGCTGTGTGATACTTGTTTTATAAGCCTGGTTTTCCTTTGCTCTAATTTTAGGACCAAGTGTGACAAAATGTAGTAATGCTAAGGGCAGTTGTAGTTTCATTGCAAACTGAACCAGTTAAAATTTTACTTTTTTATAGTTTTAGTCTTTCTTCAAATTTTTAACCTTTTACGTTTTCTTATTGAGAAGAAAGCGCATTTTATTTGCAGCAATCAAGGACCATTCACATATAAGGTTGTCTCTCAAACTTCAGAAAATTAGTAATCCATATATCAAAATTACATGACAAATTGTTCCATTTAAATATATTTACTGAGAACAAAACTTTCATGTGGTTTCATGATGTGAGCCTATAATCTCAACTATGAGGAAGGCTGAGACAGAAAGATTGCAAGCTTGAGGTCAGACTGGGCAGCTTTGAGAGACTCTATCTCAAAATAAAAGTGCAGAGGGGGTGTAGCTCATTGCTAGAGTGCCTGCCAAGCATGCATGAGACTCTAGGTTCAGCCCTAATACTGCAATACAAAACCAAAACCCATAAAGGCCTTTATAGGTAAGTGGATGCAACTAGAGGCTATACTCATAAGCAAAATAAATCAGACCCGCATGTTTAAATCTCATGTTGTCTCCCTAGCATAAGAACCTGAAAGAATAAATAAAACCTGAAAGGTATAATAGATATAGTAAAATGGAAAGAAACCCAACATAAGGATTTGACAACAAAGATGAGGTAAAGGGGAAAAGAAAGAAAAAAAAGGAAGGGGGAAAAATCAAGCAAGTATAGACACAGCAAGGCTGAGATGACAGTACTAATAATTTCTATCAGTTTTTTGAAAAAAGCAATTAATGTTTAGAATTTTCACTTTAACTCTGATGCTGATATCTTTGATCTGAGCAACTACATCAAGGACAGCAATGTGTAATACAAAACCCATCATTGAATACCTCTCATCTTGGCCTTCTAAATGTGTACCAATTCTAATGTTTTATCAATTATTATTATAGTCTCTTTAAAATAAATTTTTAAAAAAGTAAAAATGACAGAACAAATTAAAGTTTATTAAAAGCAAATGTTAATATTCAATTATTTGTCTAATCTCACATAGCCACATCTGTTATCTAAGCAGCAGATTTGACAATAAATATAGGTAACATAACAACCATTGTTAATTTGCTATTATTGCTTTGAAAATCTGTAACATATATATGGCTGTATGTTATCCTGTTTTGGTCTTTGTTTCTGCTATTTGTTTTTGTTTTTGTTTTTGTTTTTACTCTTCAAGGTAAAATAAAATAAAATTAAACAACAACAGCAATAAAAAACCCAAAACTTTAATAAAATTCATTGGATGTCTAGCTCATAGAACAACAGACTGGGGAAAAGTAATTGCTATGGAGAAGGATGATGAAAAACTGGGAATGAAGACCAGCTGCAGGTTCTCTGTACTACCAGGTGATGATTGGGAATGCGGCACAGGAAACATGGCTGGGGTCAAAATGGCACCATCCAGATTAAGGGCTCTGATGGCTGCCATAGGCTTGCTGCATCTGAGGCCAGGATGGTAGCACGAAAGGGAGAAAATTAGGAAACAACATCCAAAGGCCATGAAAAGAGTGCATTTCAGCAACAGAGGAGAGAAACATATTGGGGTTGGTTGATTCTTGGGAACACTGTTGATAGCTAGCTATGTCTATGATTTTCAGTTACTAAATGACTGGTCTTTCTGTCTCAAATTTGTGACTTTTGTGACATCCCGGTTATAAGTTACAGCTGGCCATACTTTATAATCTCTTGATTTCATGTTTCAAACATCCCTAGACCATAGATGCTGTAAGTTATTTGTCTCAGAAGGGCCCATTGCTGGAGAAATGCTGAAAACGTTTATAGATACCTTTACTCTATAAGCTTTCTCCAAATTTGTAAGACAAGAGAAGAAACTCTTCCCCCTCCGCCTCTTTGTGACCTTTCTTTTTCCTCCAGGGAGCTTTGGAAATTTACTTAACTAGATTTCAGCTGGACAAAATTGATGGTTAGGAAGAGAAGGAAGCATATAATGTGATTATCTGTGCCCCAATACTTCCAGAAATAGCTCTGTGTGCCAAATTCCCCTAAGGAGATGGCTTGCTGTTGTATAATCCATACAGCATCTTATAATTATGCAACCATTTGTTCCTTTTCCTGCTTCAGATTTCACTGATTCACTTAGCTAGCAGTGTCATTAAGATCCACATATCATTTTTTACCATTAACCAGTTATTCATGAGTTTTATCCATTTCTGAAGTATGTTCATCAGGAACAATTTGCATTTTAATTGACAAATGTACTGTGGTATCTGATAATACAAATGGTAATTTCTGGTTAAGTAGAAGCTCATGTTTAATAAGCATAAAATGATTTTACAGTTCTCTGATAAGATTTTCTTATTTTTTAAAAATGCATTTAGTACAGGGTCTACAGGGTCTCGCTATGCAGCTCTGACTCATAGTGATCCTCCTGTTTTCACCTCCCAAGAGCTGGGATTACAGGCACGTGCCACCATGCCCAGTCTCAATTGCCCTCTCAGTGTGCTCCAGGGGTGTGGCCAGCACAGCAGGCCTGGGCATTGAACCCAGGCCCCTGTGTCTGCTTGCAGGTGCTGTAATCCACTGAGCTATTTGGCTGGCCCTTGAAATTCAAATTTAATTGTGTGCTCTGTGCTTGTAATTACTAAGTCTGGCAATTCTACATAATGCAGAGTCAGACTAAATTATTCCCTACTATTAAGAAAGCCTTCCTTTGTTGCTGTAAGTACTTTATGAAATTGTTTTTAGTAATTTTGAAAGCAATTATTTTATTGGAATTATCTTACCTAATTTCTTTACCTATAAAATATAAATAGCTGTATCTGTATAATTATGAATAACTAGATCTGTGGATACCTGGAAACAGTATTGGCTTTTGCTTTTGATCTAACTTACCATTGCATAATAATGGTAAATATAACGATTTCTATCTAAATTTATTTCTATTATATTATGTAAAGTCAAAATTTTGAATTGACCTAGTCATCAAATAATTAATAGTTTTTACAGCTTTCTTCTTTATTGTTACAACTAAAAGCCAAAAGTCCTTTCAATTAATTTATATCTCTACCTCACAATAAAAATAACTTCCAGTAAATCAAGTTCATAAGCACACTGTGTGCCAAAGCTGTCAGCAAGCCATCCATCATAAACTTTACTTTTCATTTTCCCTGAAGTCAAGAAAATGTATCAGTTTCCTATTGCTGCTGTAACAAGTTCTGCCATCTCAGTAGTTTAAAACAATCCAAATTTATGTTCTCTTAGTTTTAGACAGTAAAAGCTTGAAGTCAGGCTTCCAGAGCTAAAAATCAAGCTATTGGTAGGGCTGGTTGGTTCCTTCTGGAGTTTTCAAGTGAGAATCCATTTCTTTGCCTTTTTCAGCTCCTGGAAGCCAGCTGCATTTCTTGGCTAAAGGCCCCTCACTCACATGAGTCTAGCCATTGGCTCTCTCCTCCTGTCTTCTCATTCTGATCCTTTGTATAATGATCCTTGTGCATATTCCGGATTCACTGTGAGAGCCCAGGATGATCTTCTCATCTCAAAATCTTTACATTAGCCTAGCAGGGTGGCACACACCTCTAACCCCAGCCTCCTCAGGGGCTGAACCAGGTGGAGCACAAGCTCAAGCCCTTTGAACGTAACATAGAATAGACTGGTGTCGTTCAAAGGCTTTTTGTATGCTCACAGTTGCAAACACTTTTTGACTGTTTGCTGTATGTTAGGAAAAATGTTGGAGTTGTTTTATTTCCTTTAAGTTTTGGAGCCACTCTATGAGGTCAGTTCTGTTATTTTCCTCATTTTCAGATAGTATGATGAAGGCTAGAGAGGTTAAGTAAATTAGCAACAATTATTAAAGCACCAATTTTTTAGTATTTAATCAGATGGATACTGTAGTATTCTATATACATGATTCCTTTTAATCTAAAAAGGGCAGTGAATCAGAAAATGTTATTAACACCTACATTTTATCAGAGACTAAATAATGTTCTGAATGCCATGCAGCTTGGAAGGGGCAGGGCCAGGGTACAAAGCTGATATATTGGGGGGATCATATTATGTACCACTCTGCTCCATGGAGAGAGGGACTTGTCCGGTTGCAGAGTTAATATGTAGCAGAGCTGAAGCTAAGACAAATAGCACCTGTCCTCAAGGGGGTTGCTTCTCTAATTACAGGATTTGGTAGTTGAGTGCTGCCTTAGCTTTCAGAGATTCTGTCAGTGGAGGGGAAGGACCAATTGCTGACAGACTTGGAAGGCTGAGTACAACCAGGGCCACAAGCCACCACAGCAGGATGTGATCCAAAGAAAAATCAGAAAAGTGAGACTATTGCTGAGGAGGCTACTGAGGTACCCTTGTCACTGGCTGTTAGGCGGTTTGCAGACTATACAGCTGGTGGCAAAGGGATTACAAAAGGGTATTAACCATTTCTTTGCTACTCTTCTGGCTGACTAACGTCAGTGAATGAAAACCTCTCAAGAGCCCAGATTACATCAATGATACCTATAGTGATTGTGCTAAGAGGACAGCTGGGAAGTCTTTTGAATTGGATGTTCAGACTGTGCCAATATGATCCCATTTTAAAGGGATGAATGTAAAACAAGGAAAATGAAGGGAAAACTAATTTAAAAGTGATTTTGAAGGAGAGCTTAGACCTTTAAAGAATATTGTTAGAACTGCCAATGTCTTGAATGTGCTAAATTTGAAAAACGTCTTAGAGATGAGAAAGAAGGATTTCTAAAAACATAGGCATGCCTACAAAAACCCCTTCTTAAAAATTAGGATGATCTTCTAACTAGACAGGTGAATAAACAAATCAAATCAGAATTTTAGAGCAAATTTAGAGAATCTAGGCTGTGCTATCTCCCCGGCTCTTAAGAAGCTGAAGTCCTCTGAATACATTATTCATTTACCCAGGCAGTAGACAGTTTTGAGTGTGTATAGTTAGCCATGTGCTATGTCCCAGAAGCACTATTCCACTCTCCTCACCTCACCCTTCTTTGGGGCCTGGTCTAGTGGCAGTGAGACAGTTCACATATGAAATAGTAATGCTGACATCCTATTGAGTTATCAAGGAGAAAACAGAACTAGGAAGTTGAAGATGGATCAATATTCCAACCTCAACATCTAGAGAAATGTCTATGGATTTTAGACCCTCAAATATGGTGCTGATCTCACCAGGCCTTCTGAGATAAGATCCTAACTCTTCTCTCAAATGAATCAAGGGATCCTTGACACAAACAGGGCATTGCAACTACACATACGTTTCAAGGAAGGTCTGAGCTCCAGTGTGAGCATTTAGTTAGTTATCTTTCATTCCTAGTTGAGTTTCAGGATGGGTTTATATTCCTAGGATGGAAATAATGTTTCCACGAGTGTGGAGGCTTTACCTCATTGTCCTCAAGTTATTCAGAGTCCCTTTCCAGAAATGTGTGACCTGTTTTTTCCTTTGTATGGATGTTTGGAGTCATCTTTTTATCTCTGTTCTGAAATTTCACAAAGATTTTCTTTGATATTCGTCTTTTCCCATGCACAATGCTTTTCCCTGGCAGGAAATTTTACTGAAAGCTCTCACCTTCCGGCTTAGTGGAAGCTCTTGTGTTAAGACTCCCTCTATTTTTTCTCTTCTATTTCTGGAAGTCCTATGGGACGGTATCTCTATCTTGATCTTACTTTTATGCTATTTTTCATATTTTTTGTATCTCTTTACTTTCCAATTTTATTCTTTGAAAGACAGTTCCAATTTATTGAATTCCTCTACCAATAATGATCCTCCTGTCTCAGCCTCCACAGTGCTGGGATTATAGACATTGCCACCATGCCTGGTTTCAGGGGCTGGCCTGGCACTCCAGGGATTCTGGTGCAGGCCCAGCAGGTGGTAATTGAATCTGGGTCCTTGCACTTGCCAGGCAGGAACTTAGACCACTTAGCTATCTCCTAGCCCTGAAATGTTCTACTTTTAAATAAGATCACTCATAAAGGAAATATATTCTCTTATAACTTTGAGACCACATATATAATATATAGCATATATATCTATATCTATCTATATCTATCTATCTATCTATCTATCTATCTATCTATCTATCTATTTCTGTTTGCTTTTTCCTACTTCTTGAACTTCTCTGTCCTTGCTAGTTTCTTTCTCCTCTTCTGTCATTTGACTCTTTGAATGTCTGGGTTTCTTCAAATGTTCAATGAGCCTATTTTTATATAAGGCTCTGGAAGGATAATTTGGAAGCTCTGTTAGACAGGGCTTTCATCTTGTAGGTATTGTGTGAGGATATTGTGACATCAGTCTATCTTTAAGTTTGCTTTTCTTTTTTGGATGGTCAGTTTCCTCAAAAAGGAATATGTAGCTGCCTGCATACTTGGTAATGAAAGTGGGGACACACTGTTTATAACAAAGTCCTTTAGTTATCTCCTTTTCCACTTCAAAGGAAAGTGTGCCATCTGTTTCCTGCTTATTATCCTGCCCAACAGCTTATGGTTGTGCCAGAAATCTCTCGTCCAGCGCCCCCTGGTTCAGCTTATTCATTATCTTTGCCACAGGTTAATTGAGAGAACAAATGTTGGTGCTGAACAACATGTCATAAGAATAGTGCTATGCATAGCATGACTCCAGTAATTTAAAACTCTATGTACACATATGCCTCCAAATAGTATGATATGCTTTCTCATGAAAAACCTATATAGTAATACCTCAGTTCATGAATGCTTCTGTTTGCGAACAATTCAGTTTTTCGTAAAATTTTGTTTTCGTTTGCCAGCTCTGCATCAGACGATGCGCACATCTCAACCGTCTTCCCTGCTCTGACAGAGAGACATGGATTCCTCTTCCTGAGACCATGGCCACAGACAGACCTGTCTGAGCTCATCCCATGCTGCACAGTATTACTTAAATCAATGCAGCTCCAAAGAAAAAGCAGAGCAAGTGTGGTGGTAAAAAGAAAGTGCCGAGCAGCAGTGAAAGTGACAAGAATGTACAGAGCAATAATAATGAGTTAAGTAAGGTTAGTGCTCTCTCGCCTCACATTGTGCTGTATTTAGTCCATACTTTCCGGTTTAAAATACATACAGTTCAGAACAGATTAACCTTCTTTACATTGAGCCTTATGAGGAAATTTGATTTGGTTTATGACCAATTTGGTTAGAATCAGGGAACAAATTAAGTTCATGAACCAGGATGCTGCTGCCTTGCCACTGTCTGACTTGATCTCCTGCACTAGGCTGTCGAAGACCAAACCAAATGCGCAGAGCAGCGGGGATCCACTATTCATAGGAAGACCTTCTGTCATCCCTGCTTTTCTTTATGATAGTGGGAAGGATGGTAGATGAAATCAGAACGAGGTCACTCATGCTATGTGCACACAATGACACTGAAGGTTAAAACTGACCGCTTTCCCTAAAAAACAAAGATTCACCGCAGCTAGTGCAAAGGGCCCAGTCAACCTGACCTAGAACGAGAAATATTCTCTGCTTTACTCCCAGAAGAAAAGTAACTGGCAGGACCAATCTGCATTTTTCTCCGTTTCTTCTTTCTTCAGCCTCTTTTTTCCCCACTAGAGAAACTTCTCTGCTCATTGTATTAGAGCCCATTTCTAGTTCATAGATGGAAAGCTTGCTCAAATTAATTAGCTAATCATCACTGTAGTTAGTTTCTTGAGGTGTTTTTTTCAGATTTTTTTTTAATTCTAAAAACAAGCAATACATTTCACTTTTCTGTGCACTGATTTTTCTTATGCAAAATGCACTGTTGGAAACTATATTTTCCACTAAATTAAAAAAAAAGTATTATGTTTCCGAGCATCCAGTGTTACCATTCCCACCCACTAAAAAACATTCCATTGCTACTCAGAAAACATCAGTTTTTCCCCTGAAAATATTTTCAGAAGCTCTGTGATCATTTTTGTTTTATTTTTGAATTCTCTGCAAGAGTGAAGATGAGGGAAAATTATACTGCAGATTTTTGCTTTATGCACATTATAATTAAATGATGAAAAATAATTTGGAGTAAACAAAGTACTAAAGCATTGAGCACCTTATTTGTAACCATAGTTTTAAATCGTAAGTGGATCTTTTTTTTCTAGATATGGGAATAAGAAATAAGACATCCCCTCTTACAACAAGAGTCAGATTCCATTAAGTTTTCCTGCTTGCCCAAATTAGCAAACAATATCATTTATTTCTGTTCATCTTAATTATTGGTCATTAGAGAAACCCAAAACATTGGATCATAAGGAGTCCCTTTAGGCCCTACAAATGTGGCTTGAATAGTAATGCCCTACAAAATAATACATCAATTTTAGAAATACCTTTTTGGAAAGAATTACTTCAAAACTTTCAATAGTCTTCTTTCTGTTGCTTGTTTCTGGCTCCTCTGAGTATCAGTGCAAGCAACACACCTATTTGTAGCTTTTCTACTCTCTGGAATAAGCCACCCGCTGCTACTCGTGTTCTGATAAGCCTGTAACTTTTCTCTGACTGTGTGCTCTACTACACCCTCACTGGCCTCTACTAACAAAGACACACCTTTGAAAAGTATGCAGGAAACACAGTCACTTTTTCCGTGTTGTAAACTCTTAGCATTGAGTAAGTATGTGTTTGCTATGTAAGCAATTAAATAAAGCCATTACGAATAAGGAAAAATTCTAGATTGTTCTAATGAATGAGCAGTTTTGGAAAATGGCTACAGCAGCTATTAAGTGTTCAAAAGGGAGTTGAGCTTTGCCAGATATCTTCATTCTGTTACTGAACATGCACTTCAAAGAGATTTTTATCTTGGGCTCAGGTTGGTTTCCTAGCAATTAACACGTTGTGGTTATTTAACAGGACCAAATGAAGTGGTTTAAAACTAAACTGACAAGAGCTTTCCTCATACCTGGGATGCATACTGTGCCCATGCAGAGATTTTCCATCATTCAGATGGTTGTGCATCCAGCACAAACCTAGCTGACCCAGCCTCAGGTGAGGAGCACCAGTTCCCCTAGTTCTCTGCAGCTTCATTAGTCTCTCCTGGAGGACCATACAGAACACGAAGCAGAAGAGTGATGCTGCTCAGAGTAGAGTTCTCTGCACTTGGGATATATTCATAAGAGTCTGCTGACTCTGGATGAGTCTGAATTTTGATTTTCTTCAGGTTTTGCTTACTAACTAAATAATTTACTTTTCTCATGAAACTACCACTTCTTTCCTTCCTTTTAAAACTTCCTGCTGGACTGTTTTTATCTTTTAATTTTAATCAACTTTCACATTCACTTTTTATTAGGAATGAGAACAGACGATTGTGTAGCTTGGTTTCTGTTATCGTTTGTGTGTCCTGTCCCCCCAAAGGCTCATGCAGTCATGGGGAGGGACAGGCTTTTCAGATGTGGATGAGTCTAATTTGCCACTGATTGATTCATGGTGCAATGCTGGGATTATGGGTGTGAGCATACACTGCCCTAAGGCAGGTAACCTGCATACAATATATGGGACA
Source organism: Octodon degus (assembly GCF_000260255.1). Taxonomy (NCBI): domain Eukaryota; kingdom Metazoa; phylum Chordata; class Mammalia; order Rodentia; family Octodontidae; genus Octodon; species Octodon degus. The sequence continues at coordinate 427,961 of NW_004524865.1, forward strand.
GAAAGAGGCCTGTCTCTCTCCCTTCTCTTGTAGCTCTTGCTGACTTCCATCACTGTGAAAGGCTGCACCTCCCAAGTGCCACCCTGCAGTGGCAGCCAATTGGAGCCAGCCAGTTATGGACTGATATCTGTACAAACTGAGCTAATTTCCCCTTTAACTATGCATACTTGGTATTTTGTCTTATCAATGAGAAAAGGACAGTATTCTTCCTCCACCTGGCCTCACTGGGGACTATGATGCAAGACTGGAACTGATGCTGTAGGTTTAGCATTTGACCCTGAGTGAGCTGACTGGCTCTGCTTCTGTCTTAGCCAAGAGTCCCAGACTTGGAGCACCGGAGGAGCAGTCAGGCAAAAGAGGGGAAGGCTGGGGTGGGGAAATACAGAACCCTGGGAAGAAGCTCCATCTCTGTGCCAAGGTTTCTGTTTAAAATCATTCACTGGCTTTTCATCCATTCGGGATTTTCTATTTCCTTCATCTGCCTGGTCAGCCCAGGTATCAGAATTAAAATCTAGTTCAAATAAAGTAACCAAAATTGTAATTTAATTTATAAAGACTACAAGTGACAACTGCGTCCTCCTGATTCTAGAGCCACCCAGTATTTCTCTGTGGAACAGGCCAATATGAACACAGCAGTGAGGATGCAGCTCTGTGGGAAATGGAATTCAGCCTTCAGCAGCAGGGAAGCGTCTTTCTAAGCACAGAGCAGCCATACCCATTTCCCTTCTGTGAAGGAGCAGGCCTGCCGGTAGCATTCTGGGTATCCAAGTTGCTTGCAAAGAAATGAAGTAGTTTTCAGGGGATATCCATCAAACTAGAGAAGAGGAAAACCTATTTCTCCTTATCTGTCTGACTATAGCTCTTGATGTAAGTAAATCTATTGAGGTTAGTTTGAAGAAAGGAGAAAACTAGTGCTCATTTTATGCTCTTTCTGAGGTAAACAATAATTTATCATTAAAAGTGACAGCATTCTGGCAGTTAACTTCAAAAATCAACCAATTAGCTAATTAATTGTTGATCTTATCAAGTATAAGTTAGGATGCTTTTGCTTGAAAATAACAGAACATTTAGTTCAAAAATTAAGTGGAAGTTCTTACATACCAAGGAGCCTGAAGTGAGGGTGTTCTCATGAATCATTAGATGAAGACATCACTTATCACATCATTAGCTTAAGACACACCAAAGACACTGTCTCATCTTTCTGATTTACCTTCCTCAGCACACGTGGGCTTCTTCATCCTACTTTCCTGTGGTCACAAGTTGGCTACAACAGCTTAAAATGTCATGTATCCACACAAAAATACCCAGAGGTTAAATGGAATAACGTCTTTCTCCTGCCCTATTTTTAGTTAGTACCCTGTAGATTCTGCCTCCTGTCTCAGCCCGCCAGTCCCTGGCCAGTAAAGTGAGGTGGTTCTGCCTCCTTCCCCCCCTATGTCTGAGGAAGGTTTGTGACTGAACACTGCCCCAGAAGGGGTAGCAAAGCTGTGAATGGGCAAAGGTGGTCCCACTTCCAGCAGTATCTGCCAAACTGATCAGTGTAATTTTCCATTCCATAAAAGATAGTAATGTGAGATATCAGACTGACTCTCCCAGCTCCCATTCTGCTTACAGAGAAAGTAGCTCAGCACCAAGGCTGTCATCTGCAGATGCAGGATAAGCTAGGACAAGAGATAAAATAGGACAAGGAATCTTGCAGGTCCCTGAACATCTGGGGACATATGGAGCCAGCTGAAAATTTACTCAGGATGCTTCAAGGGCTTTGACATTGAGATGCAAGGCTGCCAGAGAACTTTGACCATAGATGTTCATTAATATTTTCCTGCCGAATGTCCCTTGCTGTCTTTCAGTCCCTCTAAAAGGGGGCAGAGGCACAGATTCTTCATTCCCTGCAGATGGTCTTTTTGCCTTCTACCTGCCTGCGTCAAGGCACAATAATTTCCATGCCATCTTCCCTTTACACAAGCCTTGAGGTCTCTGCTGTTTGTTGCAAGTATTAATATTTTTAAAGCAAACAAATTAATATTGATATTAATCTAATAAATGTACATAGATGTTATGATTCTGAAATAGAATAACCCCCCAGACTCCCATATGTTCAGAGGAGATCTTTTGGAAAGTGATTGGATTATGGTGCTATTACACTCATCACTGGATTCATCTATTGGTGAATTTGTTATGATTTGTGTCTAGGTGTTCCTGCAAAGCCACATGCAGTCATGAGGCAGGCTTCTAGATTTTGTGATTAATTTATGACCCAATGCTGGGTGTTTGGGTATGAGTGCTATAACCACCCTGGGGCAGAGAGCCTGAATGCAGTATAAAGAAGGGTGAGAGGGGCTTGCTCTCTGCCACTGCTCCTTACTTTTTGCTGTCTTCTGCCTCTCAGCCATGGAGCTTTGGAGCCAGCAGACAAACCTTGAGCTGAATAAACATTTCCTTCCTTAATTATGGGCATCATGGGGCTGGTAAGATGGCTCAGTGGTCTAAAGCACCTACTTAGAACAAGCTTAGCAAAGCACAGGGACCGCAGTTCAATCCCCCAGCACCACATGCCAGCCAGCCCCGCCCTCTGGTGGGCTGAGCTGGCCACACACACACACACACACACACACACGCACATAAATAAAATTAAAAAATTATGGGCATCAGGTATTTTGTCCTGGCAATGAGAAAAAAGTAACTGAGACAGAATTCATAGCTGAGGGTCAGGGAGATAAGTCAGTAGAATAAGTGCTTGCCTGGCAAGCGCAAAGTCCTGAGTTAAAAAAAAAAAAAAGAATTCATAGCTAAATGTGCTACTAGTCTGCTGGTGGACACCGCGGAGGAAGCATCATCAGGCTCTCTTCCGACTGCCGTCATGTCTAAGTCAGAGTCTCCCAAGGAGCCCGAACAACTACGGAAGCTCTTCATCGGAGGGCTGAGCTTTGAAACAACTGATGAGAGTCTGAGGAGCCATTTTGAGCAATGGGGAACACTCACAGACTGC
>NW_004524865.1:432384-433139 GCF_000260255.1 Octodon degus
TGGGATTGAAGCTGTGTATCATCCATTATCATGTGTAATCAATAAACGATTTAATTCTCTTGAATGGAATGAAAAAAAAAATAAATAAATAAATGTGCTACTAGAAGGAGGAACAGCTGGAGGAGGTGTAACACGGGGAGCACAGGTTTGGGTAGGATATCTTCTGGCTGGCTCTTCCCTGTTCTCCTTCTAGTACCATGGGGAGGCGGCTTTCCTCTGTCACACCCATCTGCCTTGATCTTACTGCTTCAGCACTAGATAACCATAGGCCACACCACTAAAACTGTGAGTCAAAATAAACTCTTCTTCCTTTAAGTCATTTCATATCAGATACTTTGCCTCAGTGGTGGAAAAGCTGACTAATAGAATGGAATACTCCTTTTTAGTTAGGTACTACAGTGCGAAGGCCCCAGAGGACAGGCCATTAAAATATGCAGTGGATAAACTCTACTGTGCAGCATATAGCTACATGGCTCGCTTCATAAAATAAACTGCTGCTTCTTCTGCCATGTGTTGCCAAAACAAGTTTGCTTTGTCAAAAAAAGCTAACATTTCCCTAGGGAAAGACATGTTTTCTGCAGTGAAATGAATTAGCATAATAGAATTCTCTGCCCAAACTGATAAATGCTTCCAAGTGGAAAATTGTTTGATAAAACAAATAGAGGGCCCAGGGAGATGGCTCAGTAGAATAAGTGCTTACCTGGCAAGAGCAAGGGCCTGAGTTCAATCCCCGGTTCCGCAAAAAATAAATAAAT
>NW_004524865.1:434144-442865 GCF_000260255.1 Octodon degus
AGAAGTGCTTGCCTGGCAAGTGCAAGGGCCTGAGTTCAATCCCCAGTTCTAAAAAAAAAAAAATTTAGAGGAAAAAAGCCTACAGTAAACAATGAGAACAAAGACAAGACCAAAACAAAGACAAAAACATAGCTACATAAAACAATAAAAACGGTACACAATTGTAAAACAAGAATAAGCAATTAACAATGGTTGCTATATTACATATTATTCTCATCAAATTTGTTGCTCAGACTATCACATATAGGCATGCATGACTGGTCACAGAATTAAAACATTAATTCTTCCTTTCCATAAACCTTGTAATTATTTCTTGTCCTATTTATTTATTTTAAAGAGAATATAAAAGTAATAGACAAGGTATTAGAAATGATGCACATTTAAAATACAAAAGAAAAAAAAAGAAAGGTATTCAAAAGTCATTGTTATGCTACACATTGCTCTCTTCAATGTAGTTGCTTAGATTACAGATATAAGAGTATAAAATTGGTCAACTGGGCTGGGAAGAGAGCTTGGCCGGGTAGGCCCAAAGACCCAGGTTCAATCCCTGGAACTGCATGCCTTGCTGGCCATATAATCCCGGGCAAAATATGCTAGCCACTGAAACTGGGTGTGGTGGTGCACACCTGTAATTCCAGAGCTGGCGAGGCTGAGACAGGAAGATCACTATGAGTCTCAGCTGCTTAGGGAGACCCTATAAGTAAACAAATAAATAAAACTTTAAAAAGTTGGTTAAAGTAAAAATTTTGAGCATTAACTACTACCTTCAAAAAACTGATAGAATTTAGTAGTATAATCATCTTAGCTATCCTGTGTATATTCTTACATGATTTTTTCCTTTTTCCTACTTTTCTTCTTTCCTTTACTTATATTGTTTATTTCTTATGTTCGTCTTCTTTACCTTTTACTATATCTATTGTACCTTTCAGATTTTATTTATTCTTTCAGGTTCTTATACTAGGGAGACAATATCATGTTTACCCATGTGGGTCTGATTTATTTCACTTGAGATTATGGCCTCTAATTGCATCTATTTACCTATAAAATCCTTATGTTTCTTTATAACTGAGTAATACTCTGTTGTATAAAAATATCACATCCTTTTTATTCATTCTTCAGTTAATGGGAATTTGGGTTGTTTCCAAGATTTAGCTATGACAAATTGTGCTGCTGTAAACATGGGTGCACATATATCACTGTGGCATGATGTTTTCAGTTCATTTGGAAAAATACCCACAAAGGGAATAACTGGGTCGAATGGAACCTCTAATCCTGGTTTTTTGAGGAGTCTCCACAGTGATTTCCACTGACGTTGTACCAATCTGCACTCCCACCAGCAGTGGAGAAGTTTTCCTTTTTCCCCATAGCCTCTTCAACATTGGTTATTAGTTGATTACTTTATGATAGCCATTCTTTCTGGAGTGAGATAGAATCTCAGTGTTGTTTTAATTTCTATTTCTTGAAGGACCAGTGCTGCAGAACATTTTTTTCATGTATTTATTTGCCATTTGTTTTTCTTCCTCTGAGAAGTGTGTATTCATCTCAACTGCCCATTTTTGGATTGGGTATTGGAATTTTGGGGGACTGTTTGAGTGACTGTTGGTTAAGATTTTTTTCCAATATTGAGGTTGTCTTTTCACTCTGTTCATGATTTCTTTTGACATGCAGAAACTTCTCAATAAGATGAGATCTCAGTTGTTGATTCTTTGAAGCATTTCCCATGCAGTTGGTTTTTGTTTATGAATTCTCTGCCTACCCCTATGTCTTCAAGATTTCCACTTACTTTCTCTTCCAGTAGATTTAGTGTTTCTATTTTAATGTTTAAATCTTTAATTGATTTTGACTTTAGTTTAGTGCATGGTAATAGATCTGGATCTAGTTCAGCATGTGGAAAGCCAGTTTTTCCAGCACCATTTGTTAAAGAGGCTATCTTTCTTTCAGTGAATGTGTTTGGCCTCTTTGTCAAAGATGAGGTGGTTGAGTGTATTTGTAGTTATGCCTGAATCTTCTAGTCTGTTCCATTGAATCTCAGGTCTACTTTTTTTTTTTTTTTTTTTTTTTTTGCCAGTACCATGCCAATTTTGTCAAAGTAGATTTTTTTTTTTTTTTAATCACAGTAGTTTTGTAGTATAATTTCAAGTCAAGGATTGCAAAGCCTCCTGCCTTGTTTTTGTTGGCCAGGATTGTCTTTGCTATTCTTGGTCTTTTCTGGTTCCAAATGAATTTTAGGAATGTTTTCTCTAGATCTTTGATATATGCTGATAGTGTTTTGATAGTGATTGTGTTAAATCTGTATAACAATTTTAGAAGTGTAGCCATTTTCACAATATTGGTTCTTCCTATCCAGGAGTAAGGAATATCTTTTGACTTTCTAAAATCCTTTTTAATCTCTTTTTCAGAGTATTGTAATTTTTATTGTATGTATCTTTTACTTTCTTTCATTTTTATTTTTAAAGAGAAAAAAAGAGACAAAAATTTAAAACAAGAAAATAGCAGGGTAACAATGGATAATATATTGTATATTTTTATCTTTAAATTGATTATTCAGAGTACAGATAGCAGCATTTAATTGTCCAAATAATATTAGCACAAACCGTTCTTTTCAATCAATTAAGAGAAATTAATACTATAAGTATCTTATCAAATATATATATAATACTAAATATCTAATGCATATATATGTATATATAATTTTTGCTTTTCTCCAGTTTCTCTTTCCTTTTGATGTTTTCACCCATTTTATAATATTCATTATACATTTTGGTTCTTATTTACTCTTCCAGCTTCTCACACTAGGGAGACAATACAGTATTTACACATATGCATCTGATTTATTTCGCTTTTGAATATGGCCTATTTACATCCATTTACATATAAAAGACTCCAATTTATACTTCCTTATGTCTGAGTAATACTCCACTGTATAAAAATACCACCTTTTATTCATTCCTCAGTTGATGGGCATTTGGGTTGTTTCCTGGATTTAACTGTGACAAACTGTGTTACTATCGACATAGGGGCACACATATTACTGTGGTATGATGTTTTTAACTATCCTAGGAAAATGCCCAGAGCAGAATAGCTGAGTGAAATGGGACTTCTAATCCTAGTTTTTTGAGGACTATTCACACTGATTTCCATAGTGGTTGCACCAGTCTACAATCCCTCTAAGAGTGAAGAAGTGTTCCTTTCCCTATATCCCCACCAGCATTTTGGTTGATTTCTGGATAATAGCCATATTTGGTGGGGTGAGATGGAATCTCAGTGCTGTATTAAATTTCATTTCTCAAATGAGTATTTTTGCACATTTTTCATATATTTATTTGCTATTTGTATTTCTTCATCTGAGAAGTGTATATTTATCCCTGATGCCCATTTTTTGGATTGAGTCTTTAAATTTGGGAGGTCTGATTTTTTGAGTTCTTTATATGTTCTCAATAGTAATACAACAGTTGTCTGAGAAACATCTGGTAATCATCTCATTTCCACATTGCAGGTTGTTACTTCACTCTGTTGGTAGTTTTGGGACTGGGGAGATGGCTCAGTAGAATAAGTGCTTCCCTGGCAAATCCAAGGGTCTGAGTTCAATTACTGGTCAAACAAACAACCTGTTCGTAGTTTCTCTTGCTATGCAAAAGGTTTTTAATAAGATGAGATCCCAATTGTTGATTCTTTGTGATAGTTTTTGTGTGATTGAGATTTTGTTCATAGTCTTTGCCTACACCAATGTCTTCAAGAGTTTTACCTATTCTGTCTTCCAGTAGATTTAATGTTCCTGTTTTAACATTTAGATCTTTGGTCCATTTTGAATTTAGATTAGTGCATGATGAAAGATATGGATACAGTTTTAATCTTAATTACTTTTCCTCCCAGGAATTTGTATCAGTAAATACTAAAGCAATATATTTACCAAGCCTTTTCCCATGCAATGTTTCTTTTAATTTTCATAGTGCTGGGTAATAAGGTGTGTTTGTATCATTTCCACTCTATAAATGGAAATTGAGGTCCAACAATATAGTGCCTTGCTCATGGCTAAGCTAGGTCTTGAATGAGGTTTTTCAGGTCTATTATTTTGGGTTTTTTGCTTTGTTTTGTTTTTTCTTTTTAAATAAGTAGGTGTGTTCTGACTGGAAGGAACATTGGCAAAGAGCAATAGTGAATACATAGATATCTTTATAAATATGAAAGTGGTTGCCAGGGAAATTAGTGAGATGACTTTTGGAACTCTTACATTGATCTTAGATATGCAGAGTTGACCTGAAGGAATTTAGAAGATGCTACCCTAGAATATGCTACTTTGGTTTACAATTATTTTGAATTAAAGGCACTTGAAAAAAAAGAAAATCTCACCTCTCCTTTTCTCCTTAAAAGTAGAAGATGAATCTCTTGTACTGAAGGTGATTTTCCTACACATAGGAAATAAAACCATTATTAAGTATAGAAAGTTCCCTATTAAACCAACCTTCATATTTTAGTCATTTGTCCACCTAATTAACTACCCTACACTAAGCCCTTTGCCTTTTCATGTTTTCACAATTGAATTTGCTTTGTCCAACTCAAAGTGTAAGTATTTGCATCTAACTGCTTCCCTGGGGTCTCTACTTCCTTATGACCACTCCCGAGTTCTGGAAACTTAACACAAAAGTAAACTTGCATGCTTCCTCTGTTAATCTGTTGTGTGTTAATTTAGATTTCAGTTAAAGTTAAAGGTCGAGGTAAAATTGTGCCTTCTTTCAGGGCTTTTTCTCTGGTCCAAGGCATAAAGACTTCCTTAAATTCATCCACTCTTAGATTATTTGAAGTCAAGGAAATATACTATCACCAGACACAGGATACTTTTATTGCCCCTCCAATCCTGGAAATTGATTTTCCCTTCAGACTTAACATTGACTTTAATTAAAAGAATAATGATAGGCGTAGCACATGATGGTGTGGATTTAGACATTTTCCAACATGCACAGAATTGAGCATTTTAAATTTATGTTGTTCATGACTGAAAGAAGTGTTAAGTCAAAATAAATGAACATGCTTATCTTTTCTTATGCTGTAGAAAAGACATCTCATACACACAATATCCATACACCAATATTTGGTTTGTTTGTTTGGTTTTTTGGTGGTACGAGGGATTGAACTCAGGACCTTGTGCTTGCACCAACATTTGGGAAGCACTTACAATGATAAAGAGTGAGGGAATCCAGTTTCTAGTTCTACCTCTTCTAACTAACTGCATTCTTTAAGAATTTTTTGTTTTGGGGTCTTAATCATTGGATCAGACAATATCCAGAAGTCTTTAATTCTAAAATTTAGTTTTTATTTGCTCAGGAGACTTCCATACTCTTTATCAATCCTCATTATGCCATTTGCTACCCCCTACCTAGTTTGTAAGCATTTTCAAGCTACTATTAATTGCAGTGATATACTGGTTTGTGAACTGACTTTTTGCTGCTGTCTGAATTGTATACTTCATATGTTATGGTTCATTTTTATTTGTTCCTGCAAAGCCTCATGCAGTCATTGGGGAAGACTTCTAGGGTCTGTGATTAATTCATGATCCAATGCTGGGATTATGGGCATGAGTACTACACGCTCCCTGGGGCAGATAGCCTGAATGCAATATAAGGAAGGGAGAGAGGTTTGCTAGCTGCCCCACCCACTGTTCCTTCCTTTTGGCTCTTTGCTGTTTTCCACACCCATGAACTATGGCCCTCTACCATGTGCCGGTCTGTCTGAGAGCCAGCTGACTATAGACTGAAATATCCACCAACTGTGAGCTAAATAAATCTTAAGGGAGCATGTAGTACTCATGCCCATAATTCCAGCATTGGATTAAATGAAAATAGACTCCTGATCTGATCTAAGCAGTGCTTTTGCAAGAGAAACACCAGATAGCTTACTCTGCCATATGAGAACACATCATCAAAGTGGTTGTCTGCAAGAGCTCCACTGGAAACTGAATTGTCAGACACCTTGTACTTGTACTTTCCATGTGCAGAACTATGACAAATAAATTTCTTTTATTCAAGCTACCCAATCTGTGATTTTGTTATGTTAGGTGGACCTTAATATGTTAGCTGCATTACTCCTAATTATTAGAAAGGTCTCTTGGTGGGAGTCAGTGTACAAAACAGAGGATTAGAAGTAACATTTCTGTTAGTGCTCCCAGCAGAACAATGAGTATAAGACCAAAAGAAGATGAATAAAAGACACCATTGTGTGTTAATTTAGATTTCAGTTAAACTTAAAGGTCAAGGTAAAATTGTGCTAAGGTAATAGAAGATGCTACCAGGCAGGCACATCCTGCATGCTGAGATTGGAGGTGTGCATCAACTCACCAGGATCCTGTATAGATCTTTTAAGTATTGGCTGAATATATTATTTAAGTAGATAACATATAAGAGCTTACTCCTTGAGAAAGGACACAAAGATTACACCAGATGAATGGTATTGTGATAAAAATTTGTAAATATTATGTCTTCATCTGAAATTAGATATTTTCTCAGGCTAATAATTGCATTCAAGAAACACATAAAGGGGGCCAGGGAAATAGCTCAGTAGAATAAGCACTTGTGACAAGTGCAAGGGCCTGAGTTCAATCCCCGATTCCAAAAAAATAAAAATATTAATGCATAACAAGGTACAACTAAAGTCTGAGATTTTACTATATTCTAAAATCCACTATGGCAAATGTGAGAACCTATTTTGTTTTGCCTAACTCCGATAGATTTTTTAAAGAATGAGTTCATAAATACATAATAACACTACAAAAATATGAAATAGTTCAAATGCAGATATGTAACAAAAATATTTTTACAGATGATGTTACCATTATGCAGTGTCATTATTAAGACTACATTCTCTATATCATAGGTTATAATTATACTCTTTATCCAATGGTAAGTAATTCTCATATTTTTTATCACAAAAATTTTATTATCTTAACCAACAGATACATAATATTTAGTAATATTTTTATCAATAATATTAACTTGATAGCATTTTATAACAACTAGAATATCTGATCAGTGGCTTTTGCTGTGTAGCAGACTGACCTTGAGCTCACTAGATGGCCCAGGATGACGTCAAAGTCATGGCAATCCTCCTTGCCGCAGCCTCAGGCATGTGCCATGATATCCAGCCTGACCAGTAGCTTTTGTGGCCAGTCCTAAGTGTGGTTTTACTTTCAATAATATGATGAAAAATGTAGGGAGCCTCAGAAACTGTAAAATCAGTCAAAGGTGTGCAGGTGGGACTGGGCCTCAGTGCCTAAAGCAAAAAAGCTACCTCAGTCCTGAGATAAGCATCCTGACTGGTTAATGTTGGCCACTAGTCACTAAGCAACCTTGGGTCATGTGTTAGTAACTTTGTAAAAGGTATAAATAGACGTAGTTTTCATTGTGCTGGTGCATGAATATTGTGCATCAGGCAGACCAGTGACCACCTAGCCCAGTTTTTGTCTGCTTGTCTATCTTTCTCATTCTTGTTGCCGTGTCTCCCCAGGTAGAACCATTCACAGTAAGACCAACAGATCCATACATTTGGTGCCCAAACAGGATGCCCAGTACGAGATAAGTGTGGGTGCAAGAATTGCTTCCAAACAGCATTCATAAGGGAGGGAAGTGGGTTGGTTAGAGCCAGCAGTAGTCCGCATAGGTGTGCATTGGTGCTGGCCCACTAGGTATAAACTTGGGAATGGGGCTCACTAGGGCCAGGAGTGGGCTCAAGTAGGGCCAGTGAGAAACAGGAACACAAAGACAGAAAGAGGCTTAAGAGAAGCCTAAAAAGAAAATGCTTAATTAAGTTAAAAATGGGAAACACTGAGTTTCAAAGACCGTAGATGTTTATAGATCTATACAAAAATGTTTGTTGGTCTTTTTGTTTTTGTATTTATGCTACTTTCTAAGACCACCATAAAAGACTTAGCATGGAGTACTGTTTTAAATTGAAGTTTCAAGACCCAGTCCTAGCCCAGGCCCAGTGAGTATGTGGGAGAACTTCTGGCTACGCTGCACAGGCAAGACCTACTGGTCCCAGCCCAGGCACAGCATAGGTGAGACCCTCTTCCACCCCATTGGGACTCCCCCCAGCACTCCGCAACACCTCCCATACCCTGCCCGCTGAGTAGGAATTTCTGCCTCATTCCAGGAACCCCCAGACCCCGTCCTAGCCCAGGCCAGGTGAATGTGTGGGAGAGCTTCCGGCTACCCTGTGCTGGCTACCCTGTGGGACCTACTAGTACCAGCCCAGGTGCAGTGTGGGTGACACCCTCTTTCAACCCCATAACTCCGTAGTATGCCCCCCATCACTTGGGATGCCCCCTATCACTCTGTAGTGCCCCCCCAACCCTACCCACAGAGTAGGAATATCAATCTTGTTCTGGGAACCCCCAGATCCAGTCCTACTATAGGTCTGGTGAGTGTATGGGAGAGCTGCCTCTCCCCGCTACTCCACCTTGTCCCCTCTAGACTCAGCTCAGGCCTGGCATACAGGCCTGGGGTGTAACCCTGCAGCTGCATCCATGCAGAGAGTGTAGCGGACAGAACCACCAAGCTAGTCCAGGAGCAGAACATCTTGCCAGAGGGGCACAACAGGTTCACCCTCAAGGGCAGCAGCAGGAAGGAGCTGAGCACTGCAGCCAGACCCAAGCCAGACACAGCTGGATAAGTCCAAACTTTGTAGATCTGCACCTGAACTTCAGTAGATGCTAAGGTTATAACTGCACCA
>NW_004524865.1:456015-467779 GCF_000260255.1 Octodon degus
TCCCTCATGCTTTCACAGGGAGCACATTGGCCAAGCAATGGCCATGACTCATCCACATGGGTGACACTGACAAAGGTTCTACAATCTGAGGTACACGATCTCAGCATAGATCCTGAGGGGATTTCACTGACCTTATCAGACCCAAAAGCTATAACTCTTGTTGCATAGGTCGTGCTTTACCTTGGTCTTAACCATTCAGCAGAAACGTATAAAAACAAAATATAAGAAGTAAAGCCATGCTGTTCTATTGATCTATAGGGGACTCAGGTCAACAATATCTGACACTGCTAGTCAAGCGGAAGCCCTAATACTATTATGGACTATCGGACTCTTTTAGAATATTTTGCTGAGTTTACACATCTATAATATTCAAATGACAGAACTTAACAAAGAAAAGGGATACAGATGAAAGTCCAATTTGTATCTGTGTATTTGAAGCGGTTAGGATACATATATAGTTATATTCTCTTAATGAATAGAGGGATGTGTTTTAATGGTGTTTGTAAACAAGATATTATGTCCGCATTTTGTACAGCAATTAACCACTAGGATGAATGTATGTAATGTGTTAATTATTGAAACTGTCGTACCAATTTGGTTTGAAAGTGTCTCATTGCTATTTGTTTGTCAATAAATTTATGGAAAAAAATTATGAAAAAAAATAAAATCAAGTTTCAAACAGGACAAGGAAGGTAGAGCAGCAGAGTTTAAGGTTCAGCAGACAGAGTTTAAACACCTCTAGCTTTGCTCAATTAGATTAGAATGGGAAAAGTTCCTTTAAATAGCAAGCAGTTGGTTCCATGTGGCACTGGGCTGCCCAGAGTAGGGGTGCAAACTGGGCTTGGGAGGCCACCACGCTCAGGTCTTAGGCAGACTCACTCCGGATTCCCCAGCCTCTTGCCTGTATGTTTGCAGCATCCAGCCACAGAGTTCAGTGCATATAGTTGGTTGTACGCCTACAGTCTTGTGCGCCAACTACAGTCTTGTGCGCCTAGTGCTAAGTAGGAGGGTCATGACTATGGTACCCTGTGGCTCTGGCACTGGCTATGCACATTGCTGGTATCACAAATTTGTTAGACTCAAAATAGCATCTATGCTTAAAATATGGGCAAAGCTGAAACACTTAGTGAGTTTTATAGAACCACAAGCCACCATCCTGGCCATGGCTGCTCAGGGAAACTTTTCACTAAGTCACAGATTGGAATTTCTGCCTTAAGGGAAGTAAAACCGTTTTTTGTTTTTTTTTTTTTTAATCTCCCTTGCAATTGGTATTAAAAGAAGCCAGACAGGCAGGGGAGTCCATGGAGAATTTTCAACATCTTTGTCCTGTTTCTGAAGTTCTAGTCCCTAATAATCCAGGACAAGTTATAGGTCTTTATGAATCCATACATTTTATGTGTGTGTGTGTGTGTGTGTGTGTGTGTGTGTGTGTGGTACCGGGGATGGAACTCAGGACCCTGCAGTTGCCAGACAAGTGCTTATTCTACAGAGCTATCTCCCTGGCCCTAAGTTCAGAAAGATTTTTTTATTTTTTAAATTTTTTTGTACATTTTAAAACCTTTAAAAAATTGAAGCACACTGTTGCTACTTATGGCCCTACTGCTTCCTTTACCTTGAGTTTAGTAGAAATGCTAGGACAACAGACCATGGCTCTAAATGATTGGAAAGGAATAGCTAAAGCATGTTTAAATCCAGGAGATTATTTCTTTAAATATTGCAGGCAACAGGCAGCTGGAAATGTGATGTTCACAATTTAGTGATTACAAAAGATTTTCTAATTGCAAAGGGTGCTTTTCTAGCATAACAAGCAATTTACCTTTGCATTGCAAATATATGAGCAAATTAAAATGGCTGCCATGGGGACCTGGAGGGAACTCCTCCTTTGTAACACAAGAGTGAAACATTCTTTAACTTGGCTTCTATCAGCTAGGCCCTGATGCACCTTTCCAAGAGTTTGCTGCAGTTTGTTGTGTTGTAACCCAAAAATCAAAAACCGGACTCAACTTAATAATATAAAAGCGTTTTATTTAGCTGAGCTCAGCGGCAGCACATACTCTCATCTCCAAGTAGGTGCGTGCCCAGGTGGGGAGAGATAAGGATTTTTAAGGCTGAAAACCGCACAAGGGAGGTCTTGTGACTTGAGCTCAAGGGAATGCAGCACAGGGATCAGCGTCCACTTTTGGGAAGCAGGTTACATTTTTCAACATGCGGTTACAATTTTCAGGAACAAATAATTACAATTTAAGGAACATGTTGATCACGGGACATATTGTGTGGAGTGCTCTGGGGTAAGAAATAGTTCAGATTTTAACCTTTACAACACTGTGGTTTAGAGCAAAGGAATAGTTTGAACATTAACAAACTGTGTTCAGAGGTCCGATGGACAGCTTGAGCCACCAAAATGGAGTTTAAGTTGTCAGCTTATACCAAACAATCCTCGTTAATAAAGTTACAGTGGAAGTGTACAGAGGTGTATAATACAATGGCTATTCTGGTTACAAAATGGAGTCAATCACATAGGTTATAACAGAAGCATACAGAGTTGTATAACAAAATAGCTGTTCTAGTTACAAAAATGGAGACGGTTATATAGTTTATAACAGTTGCAGAGGATTTTCAGTGACACAGAAGCTAGCAAATTAATAGTTCAACAATTGTCCTTTGAAAATACGAATAAATGGTGTAAAGAGGTTTTAAGAGTCCATAAAAAGTGAGCTCCGTTGCCTGAGATGATTTGGATTTGTGCAGATATGGGCCCCTCATACATACAGGGGGCTGCCTTGGCAGCAGCTTTTACTCGGGTTATTCATCCACAGTCTAAAAAGGAGGAAAATGTAAGGTTGTTTCTTTCTATTGTGGGGACAAGGGACATTTAGCTCGAAACTGTTCTGCTGCATTGAAAGAACACAGCCTTTATTTGTCTCTTCAATAAAACCTTCCAGTCCATGTGCTAGATGTAGATAAGGGTACCTACCATTGGACAAGTGGCTGTAGATCTAAAACTGATGTGGAAGGCTGACCCATTCAGGGAAAACTCCAAGGGGCCCACCTCGGCCCCATCAAAGAATGGGGGCACTTTTTCCTCCCCCACCACAAGGGTCTTTGAACTTTGGTGAGTGACAATGGACAGTGGAGGCTTGGACCTCAGTTCCTCCTTCAGATTCCTATTGACTCCTCAAATGGGGCCCAAGTTATTCCTACTGGAGTCTATGGATCTATGCCTCAGGGTGCAGTGGGAATCTTGCTAGGCTGCAACAATCTCATTTTAAAAAGTCTCCAGATTTTTGCCTTGTGTCATTGGTGCTGATTATGCAGGGAAATCAAAGTCATAATTTAGTCCACCAAAACCATTGCATAAACCACAGGAGACTCTTATATTGTTTAACTGGTCATTCTTTCTTTGATAAAAATTTTTAAATTAATAAAGAAAAAACTGATTGGTTGATTAAAGGAAAAGCATTTTGAAGGGCTTTTTCAAATGCAAGTGTGGATGGCCTCCAGGCAAGGTAGCTGGATTGCCCACCTGGAGAGATACAGAGGGCCATTCCCCCAGGAGTAGAGCTTAGCAGAAAAGTGGGAGTCGTTCTCTCTCCATTACAGTTGACACTAAAAGAAGTTTTTACCTTTTCCCCTTAAAGTGATTATATTAAAAAGGCTATTACCATCTTAAAGATAAAAACAATTTGCTTTAAAAAAATTCTGGAAGATTTACAATAATGGGGATATTTTAAAAAATTACTTAGAAGAGAAACTACTTTGGCAGTAAAAATACACAATGTACTAACCATTGTAACCCTCCTAAAATCTTGTTTTGAGATTTTGTACCATTGTTTTTATTTTTTTTCTTTAAAATAAAAATAACTGATGTCAAAAAAAATTACTTAGAAATTTCTTTAATTTCTAATAACACTGATTGCTTGTTTACAGTCCTAAATTAAAGTTGGTATTTAAAAAAAAGCTTTGATTTTACAAACAAATATAGAGGCTTGGAGTACAACCTAAAAGCAGTGCATTTTACACAGTAGCTTGATGTTGACATCCCATTTCAATAGTAAAAGGCCCAGTGGTGGCCTCCAAAGGGGTACAAGCTTCTTCATATTTGGGTCTCCTAATACTTATTGTGTTCAGCAGATCGAACAAAATTGTTCAGAGCTGGAGTTGACTATGGAAGAAAAAACATTTAAAGGGCTATTGGACATGGGTGCAGATGTTTCAGTAATTGTTTAGCATCATTGGCCTGGGGCATTGCCTCTGGATGTGGCCAATACAGATTTACAAGGGGTGAGCAAGGCTACCTACCCTAGCAGAAGTGCTAAGTTGCTAACTTGGAGGGATGCAGACATTCTAGATATTTTTCTCCTTATTTCCTCCCCCATGTACTGGTAAATCTATGGAGTCCTGACATATTACAGGGTATGGGAGCACTGCAACAGGGATTGCCCAGTCCTGTAGCTATTCTTTATAATTTTCCCTTATGGTGATTGATTTTAAAAGATTTTCTTTCTATCCCTCTCTACCTTGAAGATAAAAACGTTTTGTTTTTAGTTTACCTTCTTAATGATAAAGCCCTTTGTGCCGTTTTCAGTGGTGTTATGTACCACAATGTATGATGAATGGTCTAACTCTCTGCCAAGAGTTTGTGGCTACAGCCATTTGGTCAGTGCGACAGGCCTATCCATCTACATGCATTATCTGCTACATAGATGGCATTCTCTTGGCACATGAATCCCCATCCACTTTATGTCACGTGTTTATCCAATTACATGTTGCTCTCTGCAATGCAGGTCTAGTGAGCCCCTACAAAGGTGCAAACTGTGGCACCCTTTTTGTATTTGGGACACCTTATTCAACAGAGGTAAATTGTGCCCCAAACTGTTCAGATCCACATTAGACATTTTGCAACCCTAAACGATTTTCAGGCTCTACTTGGTAACATTAATTGGCTCTGCCCAGCTCTTAAGCTAATTACTCTTGAGTCAAGTCCTCTCTTTGACATTCTCAAGGGAGACTCAGCCCCTACTTCTGAAAAGGACACCTATACCAGAGGCTAAGACTGCCTTGAATTTCAAGTTAATCAGGACCTCTATGCTCAGCTCTCCAGAGTTGACCCATCTTTGTCAATGCTTTTAATTATTTTCCCAACTCAGTATGTGCCTACTGGGGCTCTTTGGCAGTCTCAGGGTCCTTCACAATGGCTACACATGCCGCATACTCCACATAAAACTGTTACTCCCTCAAATGCTATGCAACAAGCTTCTGTGTCTCATGCCACTTTTCATCAAAATGCTTCTACCTTATGCAAACAGCTTCATTCGACTGAGCGCAGGCCCAGGAAATTGTTAAATGATGTTTTTCATCCATAAAACACCATTGACTCTTTGAATTCTGCAAAAGATGGAAGTACAGCAGAAGAAAGACAATTCCATCAAATAAGAAAATAAAGGATAAAAAGGTTCCTTTGGAGAGATCTCTGTACTGGACAATGGAAGGGACTCAGTCCACTACTAACCTGGGGGAGAAGGTATGCTTTTGTTTTTCCAGAGAACACTGAACAACCTGTTTTGTGAACCAGAGTGCACAGTCAGGCTATACCATGAAGCCAGATCTGGACAGGAAATTAACAATGAGGAGGCCAGATCCAACCTGGGGCCTATTGGAGGAACTCACAAAATGGAAGTCTTAAGGTCTAAATAGATGGTAAAATATGTAAAGATATCTGAGCTAAATTTTACCAGTATTAGACAAAAAATACAAAATGTGCATATTAATTAGAGATACAAGACTGTTCCTTCCAAAATTTTCTGATGAGATCTCCACTTATTGTCAAAAAATATGACTACTTACAATTATAAATTTATTTTTTAAAAAAATTGCAATACAGTTACTATAAGTTAATCTGGCCAGAAGTAGTTGAGTATACTCATAATTTTATAAAGATGGTTATTTGTGTGTATGGTGTATTTGTCATTCTGTGAACAGTTGTTCCCTTTTTTACTTTAATTTATTGATCATTTGTTCATAATACTACAATTTGGAGTATAAACTTAAAAACATGATTTTTTCCTAAGTTACCAGCTGGTCTAAGTGATATCAAAATCAGTTTATACACAATTTATCAAAAAGTTTAAATTAATCAAACAAAAATTCCTTAGAGTGGGGAGAAATTATTCAGAGACGAGTCCTATTGATGAATAAGAGGTATGGCCAACCTTTTTGTTTATTAATGAGGATAATTTCTATAGTCTCTTAGACACCCTCAATGAATTTGTCACTGGTTTAAAGATAAAAGTCTTTCAGAAAAATTACAATTGGGTTTTCTCTTAAAAATGATTTTGTTGACGCCAGGGAGGTGGTTTAGTAGAATAAGCACTTCCCTGGCAAGCCCAAGGGACTGAGTTCAATCCTCGGTTCTGGAAAAATGATTTTGGTATTCAACTAAATTAAGAAACAAAGGTTTGTACATGTGTATGATAACTTATTATTGTTAATCTCAGAGTGTCTTAAGTGAATACATGATTCCAAGTGTACAGGTCTTCTAAAATGTTAAACAAAGATTGATTATTGTAATAAGACTTTAAAATTCAAAAGAAAAGGGGGAGGAGAAAAACAAAAAGCCTTGTGATATATATCCCATTTAAGAATAATTAGTTAGGTAAAAAATTCTTATGTCCTAGATAGAGAAGATTGGTTAAAAGGGTTATGTTATGTCAAAATGAAAATGTAAGCATGTCACAAAGTCACAGGATTTCCCTGCTATAACGTTGTATGTGGTTTCATTTCTAAATTTCTATGTAAAAATGTGTAGTTGTTTTTTAACATTTTATAGGGATTTAAATATTAGAATATCCATGGTTGTTTGGAAAATAGCAGCTCCATTATTATTTCTAAGGTGTTCATCAAACAGATAATTAGTAATATTGTGCTTAACGGTCTCTGTTACAGGATAATAATGTCATTAAGCTTCTCTCCTCTATGTTTAACAACCAAATTTGCAGACCAAAAATTAGAGAGATAGATGGACTAAAAGGATAGCCAATATTTTGGTCCTAGCCCCTCAAGGTCAGTGAAAACTCAGGATATAAGAGAAACTCTGCTGTGACATCTTATAATTCAGTTGTGTCCCAAATTTTCTGATAAAGATTAGGGGCCACAGAGGAAAATGATCAACAGTGTATAGTGTGCCTAAGGAGAGTCACAGAGTGAAAAGAATCTCTCAGGCTTTCACAGAGAGCAAACTGGTCAAGCAATGGCTGTGACTCATCCAGATGGCTGACATTGACAGAAGATCTTCTTCTTCTTCTTCTTCTTCTTCTTCTTCTTCTTCTTCTTCTTCTTCTTCTTCTTCTTCTTCTTCTTCTTCTTCTTCTTCTTCAGAACTGGGAATTGAACTCAGGCCCTTGCACTTGCCAGGCAAGCACTTATTCTACTTAGCCATCTCCCCAGCCCCACTGACAGAAGATCTTAAGAGGTGCTGTACATGGTTTCAAGGCAAAATCCTGAGGAGATTTAACTGAGCTTATTGCATGGCAAAAGTTACATTTTTAGTTATACAGGTCTTGCTTTATCTAGGTCTTAACCATCTAGCAGAAAAGTGTAGCCACAAGATATGAAAAGTAATGCCATATTAATATGCTAAACTGTAAAAGGTTCAAGTCAACAACTTCTGAAGATTACCAGCTGTGCCCATAACTTACTACTATTATGGACTATTGGATTATATAGGGTTATATTGCTGGATTCAAGTGCCTACAATCTGGCATCAAGTATGAAAAGGTCCTTTAAAGATTTCTCCAAATACAGCTTCTCCAACTGCAATGGGATACCCACCTTTAACAAAACAAAACAAAAAAGGGGATATGTAGGGAGCCACGGAAGCCAGAAAATCAGCCAAAGATATATAGGTGAGACTAGGCCTCAGTGCTTAAAGTAAAAAAGCTACCTCAGTCCTGAGATAAGCATTCTGACTGGTTAATGTCAGCTACTAGTCACTAGGCAACCTTGTATCACACGTTACTAACTTTGCAAAATGTAAGGTTTCTCTTTTTTTTGGTGGTACCAGCAATCAAACTCAGGACTTGCACTTGCCAGGCAAGCACTTATGCCACTGAGCTATATCCCTGGCCCCCAAATGTAGGTTTCATTGTGCTGGCACATGAGTCTTGCCCATCAGGCAGAATACTAACCACCTATTCCAGCTTTTGTCTTCTTGTCTACCTTTCTCATTCCTGTTGCCACATCTCCCCGGATAGAACCATTCACAGTAGGACCAACAGATCCCTACAGAAAAATTGATTAAAATTAAAACAAAAGTGTTGCTACTTCAAAGAGTAGTGAATTGTTTTCCTAATGTGGCCTCATCTAAACAGCATAATGTTTACTTTTCTGTGTCAGAACAAGTCACATAGAATATATTTGACTAACATTGCATATTTCTAACTATTAAAATTTCAATATCATTTTGAATTTCTATTGATATTCCAAAATAATTCAAGCTGTTGTACTTGTGATTGATGATACTGGTATAATTCTTTGACAGTAAAATGTACCTTGTTCTCAGAAATAATCATACATACCCAGTAAAATAAAACCTTGAATGGGGCTCACTTTCAGTCATACTAAGGTATTTCAATAGAGAACAGAATCAAAAAAAGAATTTTATATCCCATCAGGTAGAGATAAAAATTCATGTGGCAATTGAGAGCCATCTTGAATAGATTTTCAGGAAAATAGGACAATTATTAGAGGCCTAATGTTTAGAAGTATTTTATTCTTATGATCTAGCATGAACCACTTCATAAAGTTTTCTGAGTGCTAACCCTGAAAGAAATATGTGTTATAAATTAAATACCTGGGAAAGTAGCTAAAACAAGTTCTCCACTTAAGGGGGAGAAAAATCATGACGCTCTTTCTGAATATCCTCTTATGCTTCACCTAGAATCTAGTGCCAATTTATCACAACTGGAAATGAAAATGGACCCTCAAGACCTTGGTCCAAGGCCAGCATGTTGGTGGCACACCTATAACACCAGCACTCGGGAAGTTGAGGCGAGAGGGCCTCTTTGAGTTAGAGACCAGCAAAGGCTACAAAGTGAGCTCAAGGCCAGCCTGAATTGCAGAGTGAAACCCTGTCACAAAAACAAAAGAAAAGAAAAACAACCTTGGTCTATATTGGAGCTTTGGTGGTGAGTAATTTTCGTCTATTTTTCAGTAATAAAGACATTGAAATTGCATAACCATGTTTCATAGGGTTGTTGTGCTAGTAATTGAGCCATTTCCCTTCACTCTAAAACACCCTTTGTATTCTAGGGTTGGTGATATGGGGGTTGAGTCTTCATGAGCTTCACAGCTGGCTCCCTCCTGGCTCTATCCACAGGAAGGTTTGGAGGAGGCCCAGTATTGAGGAGACGTTGCTTCTCCTTCCTGTGATGTCCTAGGTGTTGTTCTTGCTATAAGCTTCACCCTACCAATGCTTCACTCTCCTATTTTAGGACAGACCACAGGGTCTACAGGGTCTCACTGCAGAGATCAGACTCATAGTCATCCTCCTGTTTTCAGCCTCCCAAGTGCTGGACTTACAGACGTGTACCACGACAGCCAGTCTCAATCACCATTTCAGCGTGCCCTTGGGGAGGGGCTGATAAGGCATGCCAGGGATCCAACCCTGGCTGCTGCACTCTGCCAAAACAGGTGCTTTAGTCCATTGAGCTATTAGGCCGGCCCTAGAACTTTCCTTACATGGGGATCATACTTATTTAGAAGCTCAAATTGCTAAAACTTATATTTGATGAAGAAGGTCATGGTAAAGTATTCTAAATATTGGCTGAATCCAGTGGTTTTTCTCTATTCTTATAGTGTGAGTTTTTATTGTTTTATGAACACTCAGCTCTGCTATAGAAGTCAAGAGGGAGATGAGTGGGTCTAATACATGAGTGTTAAGTTACTAGCTTATGAGTTTTAGGCAAAACTCATAGTATGTGTTAGACATACATCAGCAAGTGGTTCTAGAAACTAACAGAATTCATAAGATATGTTAAATATGGAGAAAAGTTTGTTCAACCTTTCAGATGTGTTATATGATATATAGGGTGAAACAGGTGAAAATGTCTATTTATAGATAGAAAAGATGAGAGTGACCAAATCATGAAGTACAGATCAAGTAACCCCTAGATTGACAATTAAATCATATCTAAATTGTGTACCCATTTGGATCCATCCTGGCCTTCTTAGTGCTCTGATGAAGTACAAATAAGAATCATAGCTGTTCAGTTAGGTAATTGGCAAATTAAAAGTCAGGAGCACTTAACTCTTCTAAAAGTGGAAGTGGATGTCATTGACCATAGGCACTTCTTACTCATTTTCAACTTTGGTCTTTTTGAAATTACATCATTAGTGGGATGGCTGATGAGAGAAAAGAAACAAAGAGGAGAAAGGGAGGGGGGAGGAGGGAGGAGGAAGAGAAAGAAGGGGGAGGAGGATGAAGGTGGGAGGGGGGAGGGAGAGAGGGACAGAGAGACAGAGAGAGAGAGAGAGACAGAGACAGCGAGAATCATCAGCAGCTACCTTCAGCAGCAACGAGGTCCTGAGTTTCTTCTCTGACAAGAACAACCAAGATCACCAGGAAAGCCAGCATGACAAGGTCCCCAGGCAGAAATGCTCAAGAGAGGCAGCAGCTTCCAACAGCTGCCAAATAGCTTCTACAGCTTCCCTAACAGCATCTCAACAGCTTCTCCAGTTCTCCCTCTTACACTGCCGGCAACAATCCTCAAGTGGGTCTCCTACACCAACACCACCCAATTCAGTTCTGCTGAGTGTAACAAGTGGACCACAGATTGGCAGTCAGTTATATCTTGTTATTGAGCCACACAATTAATTTTTTCCCATAATTTTATTGAGAAACAAATAGCAATGAGACAGTTTAAAACCAACTTGGTAGGACACTTTCAATAATTAACACATTGCATACATTCTTCCTAGTGGTTAATTGCTGTACAAGATGTGGACATGATATCCTATTTAAAAACACTATTAGAACAAATTGCTCTATTCATTAAGAGAATGTAACTATATATCTATCCTAACCATTTTGAATACACAGATAAAAAATGGGCATTCATCTGTATCCCCTTTTTTTGTTTAGTTCCATTATTTGAATATTATAGGTATGTTTTTTTCTACCTAATTTTATTGAGAAAAAATAGCAATGAGACAATTTAAAACAAATTGGTAGGACAGTTTCAATAATTAACACATTGCATGCATTCTTCCAGTGGTTAATTGCTGTACGATATGCAGACATGATATACTATTTACAAACACAATTAGAACAAATCACTCTATTCATTAAGAGAGTGTAGCTCTATATCTATCCTAAACATTTGAATACACAAATACAAAATGGACATTCATCTGTATCCTTTTTTTTTTTTTGTTCAGTTCCATTATTTGAATATTATAGGAGTGTGAACTCAGCAAAATATTCTAAAGGAGTCCAGTATTCCATAATAGTATTGGGTGTTCCGCTTGCCTGGCAATGTAAGAAATTGTTGACCTGAGTCCCCTACAGCTCCACATAACAGCATGGTGGTTCTTCTTATATTTCGTTTTTTATACTTTTCAGCTGGATAGTTAAGACCAAGATAAAGCAAGACCTATGCAACAAGAGTTGTAGCTTTTGGGTCTGATAGGGTCAGTGAAATCCCCTCAGGATTTATCCTGAGATACTGTACCTCAGATTGTAGAACCCTTGTTAGTGTCAGCCATGTAG
>NW_004524865.1:467983-468474 GCF_000260255.1 Octodon degus
AGCCCTCCTTTTTCTCTAATTTTGGTCTGCAAACTTAGTTTGTTAACCCTCTAAAAGACAAGCTTATTGTTATTACCACACAATCTAGGCTGTTTAGGTTAACCTCACTATCTGTCTGAGTATCAAACATCTAAGGCATAACATGGAACAGGTATTTTTCATCAAGTATTGATATGTTAAAATTTAAATCCCTACAGAATATGATGAAAAACATTTAAAAATTGGAATATATTTTTAAAAGAGACATAAAGAATTATACAATTCTTATGTTTACACATAAGTCCAGAAATCTAACCATATACAACCTTGAAGCAGGACAGTTCCACAACATTTCTTTTCCTGTCTCCTGCCCTCATTCACCCCCGCCTTCTTTTTGAACAATCATCTACCCGAGAGACAGCACAGCAGCAACTGGCATGTCATGACAAGCAGCCTGTATTCAGAAGACTAGAATGACAGGTACTACAAGCATGAACCTACCATTACAAATT
>NW_004524865.1:468575-470662 GCF_000260255.1 Octodon degus
CCAATATCTCATGGGTTCTTGTCATGCACAGAAGAGATAAGGAGACGGGACACATGAGGCTACTGTATCCCTTCTCAGTAGCCCTTTGGTGTCTTCAAGGCCCAAACTGCATTCTCATTCTTGCTTTTAATTTTTCCTGTTTCATTTGGCCCAAGTCCTCTCTGAAGAAGTGCTTTTTGCCTTACTCTCCACCACAATTTTTCAAATAAACTTCGTTAGCATTTTTAGCTTGTACTGTTCAACCCTTTGTTTGAGATAAGGATACCAGAACCAGGATGTGAGCATCCCCCTAAACCTGGTGGTGTTTATTGGAAAGCCATTCCTAAAAGGAGCAACTTGATAACATTTTGGTACCAAGCAAAGAGACAAAAGACTCAGGCTGACATAAGGCCATTGGGGGAAATTTTTTGTTTCTCTCCACAAAGTTCTTTTCCTCCTTTTTCTGTTTTTCCCCTCGGCTTGGGATGCAGGGGATTCTTTCTCATGATGGACAGGGAACTCTTAGCTGCTTTTCTGGCTGTAGGGACAGAGGAAGCCTTCTGTTTTTCTTCCAGGCACAATAGACTTCTTTCTCTTTTAATTGTGTTCACTCTGAGAGGATGCCTTGCTCTCTCTGCAGTTTTTTCTTTTCTTTCTTTCTTTCTTTTCTTTTTTTCTTTTGGAACCAGGGATTGAACTCAGACCCTTGCGCTTGCCAAGGAAGTGCTTATTCTACTGTTCCATCTCCCCGGCCCTCCTTCTGCATTTAAAATTGTTTTTAAAAAAATACTTATTCATAGGGCTGGCCAGATAGTTTAGTGGACTAAAGAGCCTCCTTAGGCAGACACAGGGACCAGGGTTTGATCCTGGGATGCTGTGCCAGCCCTGCCCCCAGGGCACACTGAGACTGCAATTGAGACTGGGCATGGTGGTGTGCCTGTAATCCCAGTGCTTGGGAGGCTTAGAAAAGGAGGATCACTACAAGTCGGACCTGTGGAATGAGACCCTAGAGACATTGTGCTACATACATTAAAAAATAAATAAAAAGTATTTATTTTTATTTGATTTTTATATTTATTTATTTCTTTGCTACACATTTCAGACCCTCATGAACTTCCCTGGCTCTGGGATTATTGATGTGCACCACCACATCCAGTTTTGGGGCCAGCATTCTGCACCCAGGGTTCTGGGGCCAACAGGGCATGTATTCCAGGGCTGTGAACCTCATGGAGTACTGGCGATCAAGCTCAGGACCTTGCACTTGCCAGGCAGGTGCTTTCACTGCCAAGATATCTCTCCAGCCCCTCCTACTTCTCTTTCAATTTGAGGAGTTGCTTTACGTTTCACAATATCTATTATGCATTTTGGTTCTTGTTTACACTCTCAGGTTTCTCACATTAGAAAAATAATGTACTATTTAAGCATACCTATAGATGCCTCAAATTTATCCTTTATGGCAGAGCAGTAATTCATTGTATAAAAATGTCACACCATCTTTATCCAGTTATCCACTGATGGGCATTTGGGCTAATTCTGAGATTTAGCTATTATAAATTACACTGCTATAAACAAGGGTGGACATACATCCCTGTGGTACGATGCTTTTAATTCTTTCATGTGGATACCAAGAAGGGAAATAGCTGGGTCAAATGGGATTACTAGTTTTAGTTTTGTGATAAATCTTCACACTGATTTCCATAGTGGCTGCACCAGTCTATACCCCCACTAAAAGTGGAGAAGCATTCCTTTTTTCCCATATTCCCATTATCATTTGTGACTGGTTGAGTTCTTGATGACAGCCATTCTTTCCAGGGTAAGATGGAATCTCAGTGTTGTTTTAATTTGCATATCTCAAATGACCATTTATATTGAACATTATTTCATATTTATTTACTGTTTCTATTTATTCATCTGAGAAGTTCCGATTCCCAGTTTTGGTTTCAATCTTTAAGTTTGGAAGACTCTGACTTTCCTGGGTTCTTTATATATTCTAGGTCATAGTCCTTTGTCTGAGGAACAGCTGGCAAAACCTTTTTACCACTCTGTGAGTGATCAGTTCAGTCAATTGGTGGTTTATTTTGGTGTACAAAAGCTTTCTTTCTTTCTTT
>NW_004524865.1:470762-478097 GCF_000260255.1 Octodon degus
AACACATCTTTTTCATCCGTTCCTCAGGTGATGGGCATCTTGGTTGTTTCCAAGATTTGGCTATCATAAATTGTGCTGCTGTAAATGTAGGCACACATATATCACTATGATATGATGTTTCCAGATCCTCCAGGAAAATTTGCAGTAGAGGAATAGCTGGTTTAAATTGGATTTCCAGTCCTAGTTTTCTAAGAAGTCTCCACACTGATTTCCATAAGGATTGCACCAGTCTACATGCCCACCAGTGGTGGAGAAGAGTTCCTTTTCCCCCACAGCCTCTCCAACATTTGTTGTTGGGTGATTTCTTTATGATAGTCATTCTTTCTGTGGTGAGATGATATCTCAATGTGGTTTTAATTTGCATTTCACGGATGGCTAGTGATGTGAATCATTTTTTCATATATTTATTCACTTCATTAATTTCATCCTTGGAGAAGCATGTGTTCATCTCAGATACCCATTTCTGGACTGGGTCTTTAAATTTTGAGTCCCTAGTGTTTTTTAGTTCTTTATAAATTCTAGAGAGCAGACCTTGTCTGAGTACTTATTTGTCATGATTTTTTCCAAATTTGTGGGTTGCCTTTTCACTTTGTTGGTGATTTCTTTTGATGAGTAAAAACTTCTCAGTAAGAGAAGGTCACAGGTGTTAATTTTTTCAAGTGCTTCCTGTGCAATTTAATTTTTGTTCATGAACTCTGCCTACCCCTATGTCTTCAAGAGTTCCACCTACTTTCTCTTCCAGGAGTTTTAGTGTCTCTGTTTTAATGTTTAGAACTTTAATCCATCTTGACTTTAGTTTAGTGCCTGGTGATAGACTTGGGTCAAGTTTTGCTTTTCGGCCTGTAGAGAGCCATTTTTTCCAGCACCATTAGTTAAAGAGGCTATCTTTCTTCCAGTGTGTATGTTTGGCCCCTCTGTCAAAGATAAGATGGCTGAGTGTGTTCATAGGGGCTTCAGCATCTTCTAATCTATTCCATTGATCCTCAGGTCTATTTTGTTGTAAGTACCATGCTGATTTTATCACAGTAGCCTTGTAGTATAATTTCAAGTCAGGAATTGTAATGCTTCCTGCCTTGTCTTTATTGCCCAGGATTGCCTTTGCTATTCTAAGTCTTTTCTGATTCCAGATAAATTTTAGGAACGATTTCTCTAGCTCTATGAGGTATGCTGCTCGTAGTTTGATAGGGATTGCATAAATCTGTACTGCAATTTTGGGAGTATGGCCATCTTCACAATGTTGCTTGTTCCTATCCAGGAGCATGGAATATCTTTCTTTTCTGAAATCCTCTATGATCTCTTTTTTCAGAGTACTGTAATTTTCTTTGAAAAGATCTTTGACTTGTTTAGTTAGATTAGTTCCAAGATATTTTATTTTCCTCAGTGCTATAGTAAAAAGTATTGTTTGTATAATTTTCCTCTCAGTGTTTTTGTTATCTGTGTAGAGGAATGCTATTGATTTTTGGATATTGACTTTGTAATCTGCTATGCTACTTAATTTCTGTATTAATTCTATTAGCTTTTTGGTGGAGTTTTTTGGGTCTTCCATGTAAAGTATCATGTCATTTGCAAATGAAGATAATTTAACTTAACTATTCTTATTCCTTTTATTTCTTTCTCTTGTCTAATGGCTGTAGCTAATCATTCCAGAACTATATTGAATAGGAGTGGTGATAGAGAGCATCCTTGTCTTGTACCAGATCTAAGAGTGAAACATTTCAGTTTTTCTCCATTTACAATTATGTTAGCAGTTGAGTTTTCACAAATGGTTTTTACCAAATTGACATAGAGGCCATCTATTCCAATTTTCTCTTTGAACATGGACTTTGAACATGAATGAATGTTGGACTTTGTCAAAAGCCTTTTCTGCATCAATTGAGATGGTGGTGTGGTTTTTAGTTTTCACGCTATTGATATAGTGTATTACATTATAGATTTTTGAATATTGAACCATCTTTGCATCCCTGTGAAGAATCCTGTCTGGTCATGGTGTATGATCTTCTTGATGATTTGCTGTATTCTATTTGCTAGGATTTTATTGAGGATTTTTGCACCTATGTTCATGACTGAGATTGAACTATAGTTCTCTTTGTTAGTTGCGTCTTTCCCTGGTTTTGGTATCAGTATAATACTTGCCTCCAGGAATGACTTCGGGAGGATTGCTTCCTTTTCAATTTCATTGAATAATTTGAGGAGTATAGGGACTACATCTTCTGTAAATTTCTTGGAGAATTCAGCTGTGAATCCATCTGGACCTGGACTTTTCTTTGTTGGTAGGTTTTTTTATTACATCTCGTATTTCATTGGCTATTATTGGGCTATTGAGAGTGCTTATATCTTGTCAATTCTGTTTTGATAATTTGTACCTTTCTAGGAATCTGTCCATTTCTTCTGTGTCTTCTATTTGGTGAGAGTAAAGATTCTCAAAGTAGCTATTGATAATCTTCTGAATCTCCAGTGGGTCTGTGGTAAGTACACCCTTTTCATTCCTTATTGCTCATTTTTGAATTTTTGTTTCCTCTTTTTGATGAGGTTAGCTAAGGGCTTATCCATTTTATTTAGTGTTTCAAAGAACCAGCTTTTTGTTTCATTAATTCTTTGAACTGTTTACTTCATCTCGACTGAATTAATTTCTGCTTTAATCTTTATGATTTCTTCCCATCTTTAGGCTCTGGGTTTGGCTTGATATTTCTTTGGGAGTTGTTAGAGATGCAGCATTAGAGTGTTTATTTGTTCCTGTTCTGTTTTTCAAATGTGTGAGTTCACAGCTACGAATGTCCCTCTGATAACTGCTTTCATCATATCCCATAAATTCCAATAAGTTGTGTTTGAATTTTCATTGAATTGTAGATATTGTTGAATTTCTTGTTCAATTTTATGTGTGACTGATCGGTTGCTGAGTAGGGTGTAGGGACACAATTTAATAGCTTCATTTGTGTGATAATCCACATTTTAGTGCTATATGTTAATTCAAAATTATGCATTAGTTTTGTCACTCAATATTACATCAATCTTGAGAACTTTATATAACATTAAAACTGGTCCTCTGAGTAGAGGGTTAAGTTAGGTTATGATTGCTCATGTATAACATGTGTGTTTCCAACTTGCTAGGCACACTATGAAACCTATTTATTTATTTATTTTTAATGTATTTGGTTGTTGCAAGTCTCACTGTGCAGCTCAGACTCATGATGATCCTCTTGCTTTCAGCCTCTCTAGCTCTGGGATTACAGCAGTGAGCCACTATGTCCAGACTCTGTGGCCAGCTCAGCCCACCCTTGTGGCAGGGCTGGCATGTGGTGTTGATGATTGAACTGCAGTCTCTGCTTGCTTAAGCAGTCACTTTAGTCTGCTGAGCTATCTCACAGGCCCTGAAACCTACTTAATGAAGTCTTGGAAACCAGCAAGGCAAAGGAGCTAATAGGGAATTTAGTCTTATGTCACATTAACATCAGAATAAGTCAGAAGTTTTAATACTTTCACGAAACATAAAAATATTTAACTTTTGGACTGGGGAAATAGCTCAGTAGAATAAGTACTTGCCTGCCAAGCACAGGGTCCTGAATTCAATCCCCGGTAGTACAAAAAAAAAATTAACTTTTGAGCTGATTTATCCTATTTTTCACAATTATAATTTATTGTTGAATATTTGAGTAAAATTTACTTTCTCTTGATAAAAAAGTGCATTCTACTAAAAGATACAATAAAAAGATTAGGAATTGTTCTATGTACATATTTTTTTAAAAAGCACGGTTGAAATTCTCATAGGATTTCACTGAATATGCAGACCAATTTGGAAATATTTCCATCTTCATTATATGAGTCTTCCAGTTCATGACACAATATGCCAAGATGTTATTTATTCAGGTCTTTTACATTTCTTTCAAGTTTTTTAATTTCAAGGGTGAAAATCTTACATTTATTTTGATAATGTTTTCTTCTTTTTTTACTTCTTTTATGGCACCAGGGATGGAACTCAGGACCTTGTGCTTGCCAGGCAAGCATTTATTCCACTGAGCTATCTCCCCAGGCCCTGTTTCTTTCTTTTTGATGCTATTATAAATAATAAGCAACTAACAGAATATTATGCAATTATTAAAGACTTTTTGTATGGTATATAGTATACTATTTAAAGTTTTTATTGAAAATAGTATACAAGGCTGGGGAGATAGCTCAGCAGTCTAAGTGCCTGACTGGTAAACACAAGGAGCCAGGTTCAGTCCCCAGTACCACATGCCATGTTGGCCCAACACTGACCAAGCCACCAAAACAGAGCTGAAGAAGCTGAGATAGGGTCCATGCTGTGTAAGGAGACACTGTACCAAGTAAATAAATAAAATTAAATTTTAAAAAAGAAAATAATATACAACTTTGGAAGGTGATTGTGCTTTAAAGTAAAAATTAAGAGTGTCTAATCATATACACTTTAAAACAGTGACTATAAAGGAACAAATAAAGTGACTTGTATATAGAAGTTTTAAAAGTAGAATTTGATTTTTCTCTTTTGCCTAACTTTCTGTAATTTCAAACATATCTTTAATTTCAAGTACTACTTTTATAGTGAAAATTCTAAAGCTGTAGCTTACAAAAATCAAATGATCTTGATTATTTGGTGGTTAAAATAATCAGATCATACTGGTTATGATAAATCTTTTTGAGAGATAAGTTCATGTTTATTTTATGAGGCTAAAAGCAAAATTGCTATATTTGATGCCAAATTTTGACACCAGTGAATCACATAATTTGTTTGAAATTCTAGTGTAAAATAGCTCATATAACACTCATTTCTATGATTTTTATGTGCAAAGTATGCCTCTCATCTACTTATAACATTTTTTTCCTGTACAAATTTTTAGTCTTTTAGAATTTGCTGTTAAAGTTAAATCATGGTACACACTATTCTAGATAATTTTTTTTGAGACAGTGTCTTGCTATGTAGTTCAAGCTTGTCTCAAACTCATGGTAATCCTCCTGCCTCAACTCCCTGAGTGTTAGGATTACAAGTGTAAACTACCATGTGTAGCTTATTCTAGATAATTGTTAGTTTGCTCTAAGTTATATGATTTAAAAAATGTTCAGCAGAAATCTGTACATCTGATATTACATGAAAAAAATTTTATGTTTTAATGAGCTAAACAATCCAAATTCTGCCTGTAACATACAGACGACCGTCAGGACAGCTGAACTACTGAGCTTCATCTCCCCGACTATTAATTTTGTGGACATAGACTAGAACGAACCAACATCTCTTTTATTTGCTATCCACATTACTGGAAAGAAGCAGATTGCTGTTATATATAAGAAAGTGAGATGTTTCTGGAATGCTCTTCATTTGTAGAAAACATCTCCTGCCCTACCAGGGCCTTGGAGCTGAGATTTTGTAGATTAGCTCTTGTTGCTTCTGATGCAGGGAATGCCATTGCCCCTTGGCTGATTGGAATAGGCTCTGCTGCTGTTGACTGCAAGACTATACCCCACAATTTAATTAGTTGATCATTCTAATCTACTAACTTAACTAACACTTCTGAGAGTTGTGCCTCCCAGCTCAACATTTTGAGATTTAGTAGAAAAGTGCACCATTTTCTTGGCATTGTGCCTTTATTTACTGAAGCATTACAGCACCTTCATATTTGATTTAACTATTCTGTTCTTTGGTATTGTAAAGTTTTCAGCCAAACCTATTGATGTGTGCTCATTAAGACCAGTTGTCTACAAAGCACCTGCTTTCCTGTAAAAGCATCTGATTACTAAAACATAGCCGGGGCTTGCCAAGAAAAGGGCCTACATTTCTTTGGCATGCTTGGTGCTTTTTATCAAACTGCCTGTTTGGATTGTATTCACTGTGCTCTGCCCAACTTTCTTCCTTCTCCTTTTGTTCTGGGAAGGTCTTGCTGTGAATCGCTCTCCATTCTCCCTGGTGGAAGCCTGGTGGAAGCCTGATCATGCTGTGCCCAGCGACACATCTAGATTATGCAGTGATACACATACAATGGTTTTAGTTCCTGCCACAATCTCAGGGGAGTCCTTTGTTTGCAAAGATATCCAGAATTGCAGTCGCAGCCCTATGCCGCCTGTAAATCCTCCAGGCCTCCTCTACTTCCACTCCCATCACCTCCCCCTCCCTTATTAAAAGGCTCTCCTCAGAAGCGCTAAAGGCAAGACCAGGACAGGCAAGGGATGCAGCACAATCTGTCCCTTTGTCAAGGATTTTTAGTCCCAGCAGTGATCTTTTAAAAACGGAAATACTCCCACAGGGAAAGTCATCCAAAACTCATAATCCCTTTGAGAAGGAGAAGCGGAACCTACTGTAACTAAATCTGTGATTTTGAGCTTAAAGCAGTATTTCTTCGAATCTCAGTTTCCACACATGAAAGTAAACTAGATTTGTTTGTTTTCTGCAGGTTGATAGAGTGCTTTGGGAATCTGATGAAAGCCATGGACTGATTCCTTAGAATAGTGCTTATATATATTCAGCAATTGACAAGCACTCCAGAGATCTGTGTTTCTTGGGTTAAAAGCAAAAAATAAATGAGTGGGACTGGGGAGATGGCTCAGTGGGGCCGGGGAGATGGCTCAGTGGAATAAGTGCTTCCCTGGCAAGTGCAAGGACCTAAGTTCAATCCCCAGTTCAACCAAAAACATAATAAATAAATAAATAAGCAAAGAAAACCGTGAGTGCAAGTTTTGAGTGCATTTCAGATCTTACATTCTGTGATCCCAGCATCCCTGACATGATTGTTGGCCTAATTTCGAATGTCCTCAGACCCTCAAACCCCATTTCTGTGATGTTGTCAAATGTTCATTTTCCCACTAGTTAACTGTAAAAGGTCATCTTTGGGCCAAATGATAAAACTGTGATGAGATACTACAGTACTCTATCATTAGCTATTTCTTTTTGCCTTTAAAGTTTATCTTTCCCTTTTAAAAACTTTTTAAAAATTGATTTACAGTATAAAGTTTACCATCTTAACCAATTTTAAGTATAAGCTCAATAGTGTTATGTAATCCCCCATCTATCTCCAGAGCTCTATTCATCTTGGAAAACAGAACCTCTGCACTCACGCGATAATACTGTCCCATTCTTTCTTTCCCCAGCTCCTAGGTATCAACATTCTGTTTTCTGTCTCTATAAATTTGGCTAATCAAAGTATTTCATATACAGTAAGTTGAAGCACAAAGTATTTTGTGACTGGTCTATTTTATTTTGCATAATACCCTCAAGATTTCCACACTGTAGCTGATAATGTAAAATAAAGTGTTAAAAAATCAGAACTATTTTTTCTTTTCTTTTTGGCAGAACCGGGGATTGAACTCAGACCCTCATGCTTGCCAGGGAAG
>NW_004524865.1:484732-490328 GCF_000260255.1 Octodon degus
CCCTGGCCCAGGGCTCCTGTTGCAGGTGCTTTAATTTGCTGAGCTGATTAAGCTCATTTGGCTGGCCCCCAAAACCTTTCAAATAAAAGGACATTACAGGTTCTTTCCTGTAGCACAGTTGGAGAAGAAACTGTTTAAGACCAAGAAAAAGTGGTGGAAAAATCCAGAATGGAACCTGTTAACTGTATGACATCTGATACAGCTGTAGATACTGAAAATCAAAATGATAGCTCTTTGTCTGGTAGCAGCTTATTTAAAACACAATGTGTATCTTCCTTACCTAAATGGACTCAAAGAGGGTCTGTGAGGACATTTGTTCATGTACCCTATAGGGTACTCAAACAGATTCATCAGGTGACTCATCCATAGAGCCAAGACCATAGACTTTGAAGGCTATTTTTGAAAGATTCAAGAAAAAAAGAAATGTATAGAGAGGAATCACAAACCAGAATTAACACTAAGAGGAAGACCGAAAGTAAAGAGAAACACTAGAGGATCACAAATAGATAAAAAAACAAAACAAAGAAAAATAACCTATGTTCCTGATTTTACAACCTAAGGGTAGAAGGGAAACCATTACCTTGGGGGAAAATTTTAAGTTTTGAGCAAGCTGTAGCAGGAGGATTTTTTAAACTATATTGAAAAACCAAAGTATGAACACCACCTTAAGGAATCATTGAAACAAATAAATGTTGGTGAAGATTTAGAAAAAGAAGACCTTGATAATAATAGATGCAGGGGCTGGGGAGATGGCTCAGTGAAATAAATGCTTGCCTGGAAAGCGCAAGGGCCTGAGTTCAATCCCTGGTTCAGAAACAAAACAAAACAAAAACAACAACAACAACAAAAAAAAACAAAAACCATAGCTATAAATAGTTGATGATGATGGCTCCATTTCTCCTATTGAAGAGTCAGAAACAGAAGATGAGACAACACATCTTGAACATGATGCATGTGATACCAAATTAGTAAAGGAGGGTTTTTTCCTTGTAAGTTCTGAATTTCCAAGCAAGATGAACGTATATTTACCATAAGAGAATAATAAGTTTCTTTAGAAACTCTCTCTCTTAGAAACAGAGAGTTTCTAAGACCAGAGAAACTCTGGACAGAGGGCAAAAAGATCTGAAAGAAGATAAATATGTGAATGTCAAAGAAGATAAACAATATACAGAAAAGTGGTGGGATTTTTTTTTTTTAAGTAGGAAGAAATGACTAAAGATTAACACGGAGATACCTTTGAAGTCTTAAACCAAGAGCTCAGGAGAATGAAAACTTGAACCAGTTTGTGGAAGAAACTAAAGAAATAAAAACATCTCAAATTTTCAAATACTGGGGAAATGCTGTACATGACTCCTATTCTTTTTTTTCCTGCTGTTCTTTATCAGTGCTTGTTACTTAGTAAGAGCTTAAGTGTCACTGGAACGGCAAAAGAAAACATTGATCACTGGCATCCAACCAGCTGCCTTAGATTCCTGGGAACACTATTTTTATTTATTTATTTATTTATTTATTTATTTTGTGGTACCAGGGATTGAACTCAGAACCCTGAACTTGCCAGGCAAGTGCTTATTCTACTGAGCTATCTTCCTAGGCCTAGGGAACACTATCTTTAACTCCAACATGAGGCTTTTGGTTTGATTCCCCAGCAGCTCAAAAATAGCTTCCTAGGGCACCTGGTGAATAGTTTTTCTATTCCAACTGTGGTTTTCCTTATGATCGCCATTGTGTAGCTGACTTCTGTTAAGTATGCATTGCATTGTACCATGGCACTTATGTGTGTTTTTGTCTTACCTTTTGTGGACTAAAACTTAAATGAGCAGGTAAAACAAAACAAAAAAGGACATTCCAGTTGTTGATTCTTTGTGCTGTTTCCTGTGTGATTGAGGTTTTGTTCATAAAGTCTTTTTCTGTACCTATGTCTTAATAAGTTCTATCCATTCTGTCTCCCAGGACATTTAGTGTTTCTATTTTAAATTTTTTAAAAAATTATCTATTTATTTGGTACAGGGTTTTGCTATGCAGCTCAGACTTGTAGTGATTCTCCTATCTCAGCCTCACCAGTGCTTGGATTACAGATGTTTTTGACCATTTTGTATGACATTGGCTGATGGTTTGTCATAGATGACTTTTATAAAATTGAGATAAAGACCATCTAATCCAAATTTCTGTAGGGTTTTTATGATGAATGGGTACATTATTGAATTTTTTCCTGCATATGTTGGGATAATCTTATGGGTTTTGTTCTTGGCTCTGTTAATATCGTGTATTACATTTATTAATTTGAATATATGGAGTCATCCTTACATCCCTAGGATGAATCCTACTTGGTCATTATGTATGATCTTCTTGATAATTTGCTGCATTTTGTCTGCCAGTATCTTGTTGATGATTGTTACATCTATGTTTATAGGGAGATAGGCCTGTAATTTTCTCTTTTTGGTTATGTTTTTCTCCGGTTTGGCTATTAAAGTAATATGTACCTCCAAGAGTATTTAGGGCTATTTCCTCCCTTCAATTTCTTTAAAGAATTTGAGGAGTAATGGCACTAGGTCATTGAATTTCATGTAGAATTCACCAGTGATTCCATTGATTTAGCTTTGGTAATTCATATGTGTCTAGGAATCTTTTCATTTCTTTTGTGTTTTCCATCTTAATAGAATACAAGTTATCAAAGTAAGTATTTGATTTTTCATGTCTATTAACATTTGTAGTATATAATAGGATGCACCTGTGTTTAGTGCATATATATTGATGACTTTTATCTCTTCTTCTTGGGGTTTTCATTTGACAAGTATTTAGTGACCTCTGTGTCTTTGATCAGTCTTGGCTTGCAATCCACTTTGTCTGCAAATAGAATAGGTATTCCTGCTTTTTTCCAGGTTTTTAATCACAGAAAGTGTTGTTTTCCATCTTTTGAATTTCAGCCAATGAATTTCTTATTGAGTTAAATGTGTTTCCTATATGCAGCATATTTTTGGATTTTGTTTCTTTTTTTTTTTGCCTTTTACAGTTTTCTTTTTTTAAAAAATCTTTTATCCATTTTAATGTGGATTTTGTTTCTTGATCCATTCTGCTGTCTGTTTCTCTTGAATTGGTGAATTTGTATTGATATATATTGGTTTGTCCTCACCATCTTATTTTTCTATTGTTGGTTCTCTTTTCCCTCTGTTTAATCGCTTGCCTTGCTTGGATTCTATCTCTTGGTATTCATGAAGCTGTGGTTTTCCTTACCTCTTACTAGAATATCCTTCAAACACTGTGGAGGGCTGGTTTTGATGGTTATGAATTTCTTCAGGCACTCTTTGTCACAGATGTATATTATTTCTCCACTGATTTTAAAAGATAGTTTGGCGGGATATATCAATTTGGTTTGAAAGTTGTTTTCTTTCAGGACTTGAAATACTTTATTTCAAGCTTTCCTTGAGTTAAGGGATTGTGTTGAGAAGCCTGCTATGATTGTGATGAGATTTCCTTTACAGATGATTTATTTCTTGTCTCTCATAGCTTTTAAATTCTGTTCTTGTTCTGAATTTCTGGGATCTTGACTATCATATGCCATGGTGTAATTTTTTTAGTCATGGCTCACTGGAGTTCTGTATGCCTCACCTAACTATATGTCAAATTCTTTTTCCATGCTTGAGAAATTTTGTGCCATTACTTCTGGCAAATATTTTTTTTAATGTTGTTTTTGCTGTTTCCTACCCTCTTATTTACTGTGATCAGTCTTACATTGTTCTTCATCATCTTTCAGCTGTTTGATTGATTTTTTTCATAGTCCTTTGATACTTTTAAGAAATATTTTTTTCTTAAGTGAAATAAATCAGACCTGCATGTGCAAACATTGTATTGTCTTTTTAATGTGAGAACCTAAAAGAGAAAAATGAGATCTGAAGTGTACAATAGACTCTGGTAAATGGGGATGAATTTATTCAAAAGGAAAGAGTTACTGAGTTGAGGACAGGAGATGGAGTGGGAGAAAAAGATTCATCTAGGTATGGAAGCAGGATTGTTTGGACAACTGTTCTGTGCATTTCTGCTGGTCTATGGAAAAAAGCAGTTAGTGCTTTAATTTGTTTTGTCTCCTTTTTTCATTTGTACTTCTTCTCTTCTTAATTTCTTATACAATTCTTTTTTTTTTTCTTCTTCCAATGTTATGTGCATATATCTGGTAATATGAATAACTGGCTGGGAGACACTATGTATTACAACAAATACTGTAAAATTCATATTACTTTGTTAGGTGAAATTCTGTATCACTTGTAATTTTTTATTTTAATTCAAATTTGTACTCTCTTTAAAACATCTTTTTAAAAGAGAAATCTTTATTTTTGTGTTTGGTAACTGCACCTTGGTCTTCTAAATCTGATTTTGTGTTCTTAAATTGGTTCATTCTGCTGCATATATCATCAATAGAATTTTTAATCTCCTGGGAATATGTTAGCATCTGCTTCAACGATTCCATTTCTTTCCTATGCTGGACATTCATGATATCCATCATTTTGCTATTGTTCTATTTTTAAATCTGTGTCTACTCTAGATTCCCTAGCCAATTATCTTCACTATCTTCATTATCACCACCATGTCTTTTACCTGAGAGATTATTTCTGATCTTATATTTTCTACAGCCTCATTCATCTGATTTGTTACTTCTGTTGTTACTTTCAGAAAATTCAGATGCATTGCTTTTGTTCTCTTCCATTTCCTTTTTTCCTGTATTTGCCCTTCGTGGACTGGAGGTCTGAGGTTGTGTCTTGCTTATGTGTCTTGTCGTTTTCTAATAACAGCATTAAAAGAATATTGTTATCTGTGTTGATGCTTGCAAATTGCTTATGGGATATAACATTATCCCTAGTATCGAGGCCTCCCTAGGATATGATTTGGTCTCCTAAATGATTATTTCTCAGAGATGTCTTCTAGGTCTAGCTGGCTCCTAGCCCTTGCATCTGTGCCGAGATGCTGCTTTTCCAATTTACTGGTGATGAGAAGTTGCTGTCTGTTTGGCCCAGCACCCAGTCTTCTGGTAGTGGACAATGGTAATTTTTATGACTCCAGACAATCAGTGAAGAACAACTGATCACAATAGGTATGATGCTCTGGTTAAACTATTACAAATAGCAATAACAATATCATCAAACATAGCCTAGAAACT
This sequence comes from Octodon degus, assembly GCF_000260255.1. Taxonomy (NCBI): domain Eukaryota; kingdom Metazoa; phylum Chordata; class Mammalia; order Rodentia; family Octodontidae; genus Octodon; species Octodon degus. Next base: position 489,882 of record NW_004524865.1, read on the forward strand.
GACTGACTGTGGTAAGCATTAATTTCGTACCAGAAATTATAAGAGTAAAATCGAAGAGTTATGTATCAGAATCCAACACAAATCATGAATTTGTTTGCAGTGATATTTTTTTTTCCTTAGTAGGGAACATTACTCTGGGACAGATGACTAAGAGAATTAAGGGAAAACTAGAGAAATAAGTGAAGCGAAAGACACTAGAAGCAGCCCTGAAGCACAAAGCACAATTACCTATACTTTGTGAAACTGGAACAGAGGACAGGAGAGAAAGAATGATGGCAAAAGTAAAAGAAGTTCAAAGCAAAAGAGAGAAAGTATTGACAATGTTCATTCACATCAAAACATTAAAAAGTCAAAAAGAAGAGAACAATCAAGAGAAGAGAACAACACAAAGCCAGCCTGAGCTGCATAGCAAGATCTGTCTCAAAAAAAAAAAAAAAAAAAAAAAAA
>NW_004524865.1:490723-493686 GCF_000260255.1 Octodon degus
CAGAGTTGAACAGGGACCCAGAGCAATATTTAAGGTAACAAAAGGAGACATGCATTATGAAGGCAGAAATACCACACATTTGTTCTGTATTTATTTTCCCATGGGACATCTGCAGGCCCAAGAGGAGTCAGTGCTTTTAGCCAAAGCAGGCTTCAAGGCCCAGTTACATGGATATCAACCCTTTGCCAGATGTGTAGTTTGTAGATATTTCCTCCCATTCCGTAAGTTGTTTCTCATTGTATTATTTCCTTTGCTTGTTGAAGCGTTTTAGTTTAATGTTACAATTTCCTGTACTTTTCGTGACTTCCAGAAAATAGAAAGTAGAGAGATGATTCAACATAGATTTGAATTTTGGATGCTTTTTATGTTTTTTTTTAGAACCAAGGATTGAACTTGGAACCTTGCGCTTGCCAGGCTGGTGCTTATGCCACTGAGCTATCTCTAGGCCGCTGTTTTTCGTATATCTTTAGTAAGGAGAAAATGAAGTATTCCCATAATCCCACAACCCAGAAATACACTATATATGTATTTTGTATTGTACTAAATCACTATTTTAGAGGGTAAAAAAATCAGTTAAGTTTGAGCATTATGTATGATTCAACCTAATAAACAATATGCATGTGTCAGTGGTATCCTTTTTATTTACATATTGTGAATGTTCTTCCATGAAATTAAAAATGAAAATGTAATGACTGATTGATATTCCATTTTTACCTATCTCATGTTTATTATCTATTCTTCTATGTTAAATATTTAGGTTGTTTGCAGCTTGTAATCATAATAAAAAGTATCACACACACAAAAAAGAGAAGAGAACAATGTTCATTCACATCAAAACATTAAAAAGTCAAAAAGAAGAGAACAATCAAGAGAAGAGAACAATGAACAAAACAATACAAAATAACAATAAAAATATGCACCCAAACAACGAAGAAAAAGATGGTATTTTCCTGACCATATGCCTTCAGCTATTCTTTGGTGTTCACAGTTCTGTGGTAATGTCTGCAAACTGAAATCTGTGCTGCACCAATGCTGCTCTTTCAGCTCCACAGACATGCAGAGTGATCTTGGCTCCCAACTCTGGGACCAGCATCTCGCTGGGTGTCCCCAAGATGCAGCCCAACTCTCTTTAACCTGTAAGGAGTGGTGGCCTGTCTATGACACCGCCACTCTCCAGTTGTTGTGGTGGGCTTTGACTACTAGGAGCCCTCAGACAAAGCTACTCAGTGCTTCTCCAAGTTCCCTATGCAGCTGGCCCCTCCTGGCCTTGCACAGCCTCCTCTGTTCCATTCCACTGGTATATCTCTGTCCTCTCTCATGTCACTTGGAACATGTCAGGGGGTGGGAAGTGCTGCAGTCCAACTTGCAACTTTCACTCAGCATTGTTTCCAGTTAGCTGTTGCAGTGTGTAGCATTTACTGCTTTTCTCCACTGGTGTTTCTCCTGGAGGACTCTATCTATGTGCTGCTGAAGCAAGCCCTCCCTGAAGGACTCTGGGCATGCTTACCCTTTATGTGACCCTCTCACCCATGAGCTTGGAACACAAGTTCAATACTGTTGGTTCCCCATATTTCCTCTGTTTCAAGGAAGGTGAAAGAGGCGAGGGGCCATATGCCCCAGGTATATCCTGTGTAGCTAGACTGAGGTGGGTTCAAGGTGGGACAAAACTATAGCCACCTAATAAGATTATAAATATAGTCATTTAGGTAATATTGGCCCAGTGGGAAATCACAAAATGGGTGTGAGGTGGGACAAACCATAACGAACCAATAAGATTACAAGTAGTGCCTGCTTAGGGGTTCAATCCCCAGTGTGCTGTGCTGGCCCCGCCCCTGGGGCACACTGAGATAGTGATTGAGACTTGGTGTGGTGGCATGCACCTATAATCCCAGCTCTTGTGAGGCTGAACACAGGTGGATCACTGCGAGTCCGATCTATGTAGTGAGACTCTAGAGACCCTATACTTAAAAAATTAAAGATTACAAATATTGTTTTCTGGGTAATCTTGATTAAATGAGAATCAAATAGGGATCAAGTGGAAAGCAAATTATGAAGCAAGAACACAAGGGAGGGGCTGGGGAGATAGCTCAGTAGAATAAGCACTTGCCTGGCAAGCACAAGGGCCTGAGTTCAATCCCTGCCTCCACAAAAATAAAAAAATAAAATAAAAATTTAAAAAAAGAACACATGGGAAGGACAGGGGCTTTTCTAGAAGAGGTGGGTGAAGGAAGGTTTGGTCCTCCACCCAGGGTGATTGATCCCTATTTAGAATATCAATAACCCCTGTTCATCCCTAGGAGTGTATAGTGTAGTCATTCTTCTGTGTCCTGAGTTTGGACCTCTAATGAATGAGCCTCCAGTCACAGTTGTCTTCTGAGCTGACCTCTTGAGGGCACAGCCCTATCTAAATGCCTAATGTTTCTAAATAACTAGCTATCTATCATGCCATCATATTTTTGGGAGCTTCCTAGAACGTCAGTTTCTGCTCTGCATGAAGGAATGGGTACCATAGGCAGCACTGTGGAATGTTTTGCCTTTTTGTAAACTCCTATGCCTATATTTTGTTTGATCTATAAGCCTCTTATTTCAGAATGATTTTGGCATCAGAATATATGAACCTCCTTTTCTTCTAAGTACCTGTATTTTTAGTTGATTTTTCTCTAAGTATTCCCAAAATCACTTCTTCTCTACTCAGCCATGTGGCATCTCCCCGGTGCATTTGTTTATTGTGTTTTTCTACCATTTTTGGATGTTAGCCTAGCTTCCCTTTACTCAGGTTTACAAATAGCCTTTCTCTATCAGATTTGTCTGTTTTGGTTCCAGGTGCCACCACGTTGCCTTGCCATATGAACAATTGCCACACCATCTTTTCTTGTTACATGACTATTGTGTGGGCTTGTGTCCTTCCTTCCTTCCTTCCTTCCTTCCTTCCTTCCTTCCTTCCTTCCTTCCTTCCTTCCTCT
>NW_004524865.1:493871-494910 GCF_000260255.1 Octodon degus
CTTCTTCCTATAACTGGCCAAGAGCTAAGCCTCTGATTTTAGAGATCTTGTAGGCTTGTAGAGAGCAAGAGAGGGGAACCTCTTTCTTCCTACATGAAAGAAAAAGAAGTATGTGAGCACTTCAGGAACTCCTGAAGAGGGATTGAACAGAACAGGGGCAAGAGGAGCAAGTGAGTGATGCCCACGGGGGATCTAATCTTAGCTCAAGAGAAATATTTGTCCATTTAAAAAATGTCCAGGGCTTTTGACTGGGCCCAGGTGCTGGACAAGCTGAGTGGTGCTGGTGCCGGTTGCGCTCAGCATGCTGGCACTGGAGGTGCCCTCCCCAGATGTCACAGGCCAAGTAGCACTAGGGAGAGCTAGGTGGGGATGCATGGGCATTGAACTCCTGCACTCTCTGGTGGCAGAAAGATGCTGTCCCTACACATGCATGCCTTTCTGTGGCTGCCAAGCCCACACTCCCTTGTGCAGGGGGTGTGGCCAGAATACAAGTGGCATGCCACACTGGCTCTGCTGTCTTGACTTCCTGTGGATCCAAAGCCCATTCTGACTATTGCCTTCTGCTGGATTTCTTTTGTTTAAAGGTAGGTAAATTAAAGACCTTTGCCTGATGACCTGAGCAAAATGGCCTTTAACAGCACTTACAACCTTACTAAAGTGACTACGAGTGTACAACAGCAGAGCCACTCCCATTCTTGAGCTTTTTATCTCTGACATCAATGCAAGAGATGTTTTTTACATATGGTCTCACTCTGCCTAAGGAAAGAGCCATTTAAACAGTCAATTGGGTGGTAAGGGAAAAGGCTTATCTACTATTGCGATCCAGGGTGGGTACAACAGGAACTAGGAGGTGACAAAAGTTTGGTACAGGATGGTTCTCTAAACTATGAGAGTGGGCTGGAGAGATGGCTCAGTGGTCTAAAGCACCTACTGGGAACAAGTTTAGCAAAGCATAGGGACCATGGTTCAATCCCCCAGCACCACATGCCAGCCAGCCCCCGCCCCCTGGTGGGCTGAGCTGGCCACACACATACACACA
>NW_004524865.1:495010-503784 GCF_000260255.1 Octodon degus
AAAAAAATAAACTATGAGAGTATTTTTCAGTTACATTGTTTCTGCTTAAAACACAAAAGGTGGAGTGAAGAGTCTTGGGTTTTGGTATTTGTGACTTATCAAAGCAAATGCTCAAAAACTAAGACAACCTAGTTCTGCAACCTTCATTTGTCTCTAAGGAGGATCAGGGTCTCTCTGATTTGTTTGACAACACTGGAAGATCTCATCCACCTTCTTCTTATAGTCCTCAAGCCAATAAAACAGGCCCCCTTCCAGTTACAGATGTACAAGAGAAAGAATGCAAATGAACTATGTACTTGAAAAGAAGGAACTACCCTGGAAAGCTTATTTTCCCTTCAGCAGAACCAAAATGATGCTGTCATACTAGCAGGGGTCTCGCAATTATGTCTGATATGATATTTAATCTTACAATAGAGATAGTGAGGTGTGTTGGTGCTCTCCTAATCAGGAGAGTTGGATGGTAGAATGTCTTTGCCTCATTCATAAGGCTATTATTCTAATCCATCTTCTAGTGGTAGATCCATGTATAATTCTCTATTTAAAAGGTACATTTTTCCCCATCTCCCTACATCCAGACTTTCAATTTCTTCTTTCCTTTAAATGAGGTAATAAAATAGTTTGCAGCTCCAGATATTTGGTGTAACCTGTAACTTTAGATGGAACCACAGGCATCTATGGCCCAATTGCTGGATATAGCCTTTTCTGTGTTCCACAGTTGGGATCCAGAGGAGAAACAAAAGAGAAAGGCTAAGATTAGAGCTGTTGCAATAAGTAATGCTTCACACTCACCTACATCATCTATGGAAAAATCCAAGAACAACAGAGGAAAGTCTCCCTGTTTTAAGGAGAAGAGGACTGCATCTGGGCATCTGGGCACAAGATTGCACCAAGCCTCATCCTGGGCCCTGCTTGGTCTGTGAGCTTTGCCTGTCCCATTCCCTGAAATGGGCTAGGCCAGCAAGAATCCTCATTCCTTGCTCTGATGACTGAGAGGTTCAGGGGAACCTGCAGTACCCTTACCCAACGAAATCACCTTCTCCTCTGAGGAATGCTGAGTAAACCTACATGTCATGGCTGAACCAATTCAATTTTGTTTTGACTTACTTTTCTACAAAACCTTCCTCTGGATTCATAATCCTTGTTGGAATTAAGGGGACCCCTAATCAGAGATTTGTTACTCCTCCTCTGCCCAGAAGTTAGCCACCCTTGTAAACAAATCAGCACATCAGGGATCTGCTCCTCCAAGACCCTGGGGAGGTGAAGCTCACGGATGGAAGTAGCATTGTCCAAGAAGGATATCAAAAGGCAGGCTATGCAGTTGTCACTTCACAGCAGGTCACTGATGCTAAACCTCTTCCACCAGGAGCCTCTGCTCAAAGAGCAAAGCTAAAAGCTCTTATTCAGACACCAAGTCTAGGAAAAGGCAGAAGGCTAAACATCTATGTGGATTCCAAAGATGCCTTTCTGGTGCTTCATGTCCATGCAGCAATCTGAAAGGAAAGAGGCTTAGCAACTAACAAATAATCATGAAGCACAGGCAGGAAGTTCTGTGATTCCTGGAGGCAGTTCATCTTTCCATGTGACTGCAGTTACACGCTGTAAAGGGCACAAAAGAGACATATCTGAAATCTCTTTGGAAATCAAAAGGCTGATAGGGAGGCAAAAAGGGAGCCCTACATGCCCTATAACCTTATTCTCAGTTCCTGGGGAACCATTAAAACCAGTCTATACCTCCAGGAGGACAAATGTGCCTTGTTCTAACAAGGTGGAATTAAAGGGGAGTCTGTGGTATTTCAGAAACAAACTGGTCATTTCTCAAGGGTCACAGTGAAAGGTTAGAAAAATACTTCATGATTCCTTCCAGATGGGAAGAAATGCTACTTTGAAAGTGGTCACTCAGGTTCTCATAGGACTAGAACTCGTGGTCACCACGCGAAAGGTGTGCAAAACTTTCCCACTCTGTGCTGTGTCTATAATAATCCAAAAAAGGCCAAACCACTTTCTTTATTAGAACTTGTACAGAGGAGAAGGATATACCCTAGAGAGGCCTGGCAATTAGAGTTTACTCATATGCCACCATGCAAAGGATTTAAACAGATGTTAGTCCTAAGTGACACCATTACAGATTTGATTAAAGCTTTTCCTACCTGTTCAGAAAGAGTTACTGAGGTAGTCAAGGTACTTCTTCAAGAAATTGTCCCCATTTTTGGACTTCCTTAGTCTCTCTAGAGTAGCAATGGATTTCATTTGCTTCTCAAATAACTCAGGAAGTGACAAAGGCTTTGGGAATAAAGTTTCACCTCCATTTCATTTGGTGGCCTCAATCTTCTGGAAAAATAGAGAAAGCCAACCAGATCCTAAAGTGATCTCTGGCAAAGCTTTGCAAAAGACATCTGAGTCCTGGCTCTGATTGCTGCTAATAGTAGTGTGTGTTTGTTTGAGACAGGATCTTGTGTAGTTCAGGTTGGGCTTCAACTCCCCTTGTGGCTCAGGCTGGACTTGAACTTACAGCAATTGATTATGTTCCTGTAGAGTTGTTTCTACATCTGCTAGTCTATTTCGTTGACTCTCAGATTATAATAATAATAATAATAATAATAATAATTATTATTATTATTATTATTATTGCCAGTATCATGCTACTTTCCTCTCTGCACATTTGTAGTGTAATTTCAAGTCAGAGTTTGTGACAACTCTTGCCTTACCTTTGTTGCCAAATTGCTTTTGCTATTCTAGGTCCCTTAAGATACAAATGAATTTTTGGCTTGTTTTCTCTAATTTAGAGAGGTATGCTATTGGTTGATCAGAATTGCTTTAAATCTGAATAACAGGGGCCAGAGAGATGGCTCAGTGGAATAAGCGCTTCCCTGGCAAACACCAGGGCCTGAGATCAATCCCCGGTTCTGCCAATAAATAAATAAATAAATAATAATAAATATGAATAACAAATTTGGAAATATGCTCATTTTCACTATATTGCTTCTTCCTACCCAAGAGCAAGTTATATACAACCATTTTCTTTCATTTTCCATTTTACCTTCAAACTCCTTTTCCAGGGTGCTGTAGTTTTCAACATAGAGGTTTTCAACAAGTTGACCTCTATGTTGATAGATTCCTAGGTATTTCATTTGCTTGTATCATGAAAGGTTTGTTTCCCTATTTTCTCTCTCAGATGTGGAAACAACTCCAGGCATACTCAGCCACTCTATCATTGACAAAGGGGCCTAAAACCTTCATCAGACTATTGCTTTGTGTTCTCTTCCAGCTTCAAATTCACATGTCAAAATCCTAATCCTCAGTAGTGCTCAATAGTGCCATGCCCTAAGGTATAGCCACTATGAAGGTATTTATGTTAAATGAGATCATAGAGGCGAAGCAATAATCCTGTAAGATTGATGTTCTTATGCGAGGAGTCACCAGATGCGATGTGAAGACCAAGAATAGAGCCCTCAAAAGACTATTATTATTTTTTTTTGGTACTTTCATATTTGAAGGTCTCAGCTCCAGGACTGTGAGAAAAGATGTTTCTTTAATTTAAGCCTATTCATACCTGGTATGACAAACTGAACAGACTATAAGTGGAATCATAGAATAGGTGAACTTCATGACTTTTTGTTCAATTTGCATAATGTTTTCAAGGTGCACCCATGTTTTTGTCATGTGATACCATTTAATTTCCTCCTAAGGCTGAACACATTTCACTGTATAGCAAATCCAGCGCTGGGGAGATAGCTCAGTAGAATAAGTGCTTGCCTGGCAAATACAAGGGCCTGAGTTCAATCCCGAGTTCCAAAAAAGGAAAACAAAACAACAACAACAAGAACAAAAATCCACATTTTGGATATCAGGTCCTCCTTTGAGGGATGCTGTTTTTACCATCATAAACAATGTTGTTATGAACACTTATATGGAAGTTTTGTTTGAACACCTTTTTTTCTTTGGAGGATACAACATTGATTTTTTCTTTTTCTTTCTTTTTTTTTTTTTGGAGACACGGTCTTGCTATGCAATTCAGGTTGACCGTGGTGAGCTCACTTTATAATCTAGGCTGGTCTTGGACTTGCATGACTCTCCTGCCTATGTTTCCTGAGTGCTGGGATTCAAGGCATGAGAACCACACCTGGCTAATAGTGCTTTCTTATGTGCAGAAAGTATATCCCAAGATGCTCAATGGTTTTCTTGAACCAGATAGAACTGAAACCTATACTGTTCAAACACTATGGTTTTCTCATATATACTGTAGTTATTTATAAATAAGTAGCATAAAACTTAATTCAAAAATTATTTGGGGGCCTGGCCGTAGCTCAGGCCTTTAAGTGGCTGCTTCCACAAAGCTGTCAGCCTCAGGTTGCTGGAGTTCAAACCTCACACCTCTCCAGCCAGCCAAAAGTGCCCTGAAGGCATTCGAGGAACAAAAAAAAAAACCTTAAAAAAATTATTTAACTTACATTTTAATTATGCAAAAGATCAACAGCAGTAACTAGTAAAGAAATGAATAGTTGTAAAAATACACTGCAGTGAAGTAATATGAATAGGGCCTCTCAAGATCTCATCATATGCACCATCTCTCTTCTTATCTTGTTGATGTGGGATAAGGTAATATCTAAATGATGAGATGAAGTGAATAGCATACCTACTGCAATCCAATCCCTTAGGTTACTATGTAAGGGTTACTCAGACATAAACACTGTGACCCCACAATAGTCAATTTAATAAACAAGGGGACTTTTCTTTTTTGTTTTCCTTGTTATTCTTCTTCTACTTTTATTTATTTATTTATTTATTTATTTATTTATTTATTTGCAGTACCAGGGATTGAACTCAGGACCCTGCACTTGCCAGGCAGGTACTTAATCTACTATGCAATCTCCTCAGCCCCTAATCTGATAACCAAGATAGCTAACAAGTGATTAAAGGGAAGGTAGCATCCACAGTATGGATACACTGGATACCTGGCAATTCACATCTTAGGCAATTCATAATAGCATGCAATTTAAAACCTATAAGTACCTATGTTTTGTCTTTTTTATATATGTTTTTGAACTATAGTTGACTGTAAACTGAAACCAAGGAAACCAAATCATAAAGGAAACTATTGCATACCTAGGAGGATTGCTTGGCTTTATGGTAATTCTATGTTTAACTTATTGGGAAACCTTCAGACTATTTTCCACCGTGCTGTGCCACTCTCAGTTTCCTAAAGGAATGCAGAAAATTTCCAATTTCAGTGAATCCTTACCAGCAAGGCTACATTCTCTATTCTTTATTGTAACTATAATACACTTGACGTGATAGCTCATTCTAGAATTTTAAACTTGTATTTCTTTGATAACTAATGAAGTTGAGGGCATTTTTATGTGTTTATTGTTCATTTATATATCTTTTTTGAAGAAGTGCATACTCAGGTCCTTTGCTTATTTTTTAAAAATTGCATTATTGTTTTGTCTTTTTACTGTTGAGTTCAAAAGTTTTTCAACATAAATTATGGGGGCAGGGAGATAGCTTAGCAATATAAGCACCTGGCTGGCAAGTGTAAGACACTGAGTTTGATCCCTGGTACCAAAAAAATAGAGAAGAAAAATTTGACATATTAATTATGTGTGTTTTTTTTTTTTCTTTTGGTTTTGTTTTTATTTTAGGGAAGGGTATACAGGGTGTTCAGGGTCCCACTACTAGATTGGACTCATAGTAACCTGCCTGTTTTCAGCCTCCCAAGAGCTGGGATTATAGGCATGCACCACCACACCCAGTCTCAATCATGCCCCAAGGACAGGGCCAGCATGGCAGGCCCAGAGATCGAGCTTTAATCCACTGAGCTATTTGGCCGTCCCTTAATTCTGAATACTGGATCTTCACTATATACGTGATTTGCACATATTTTCTCTCATTCTATGGGTTACATTTTCATTTTTTAAATAACGACTTCAATCATAAAATTTTTTAAGTAGAAGATGTTTAGTTCATGTATTTTGGTTAGAGTGTTGATATATCTAGGAAACCACTGACTAATATATAATTACAAAAATTTATGCTTTTGTCTCCTTCCTAATTAGTTTTGGTTCAGCTAATACATTTAGGTTTTTCATTAATATTGAGTTTGCTTTCCATATAAGTTAAGGTATGAATCAAAATTCATTCTTTTCCATGTGGAAAAATAGGATATTTATTTATCATATTTCTGGAAAGGTTACTCTTTTCCAATGATTGTCTTGATATATTGATTGACAGCCAATTGATATAATAATGTTTATTTCTGGTCTTTCCATTATATTTCATTGGGCTGTATGTCTGTCCTTATGCCAATGCCATATATTTTAACTAACATTGCTTTTTAATAAATTTTGAAATTCAGACATGTAAGTCCTACAGTTTCTTCTGGTTCTAACATGAAAACCTGAATATTACTATACACTTGATAATTTCTACTATAGTTTTTTGTTTCCTTTTTTAAGATAAGATTTTGCTGTGCAGTTCACAGTGGACTTGAACTCACTACATGGCTCAGGCTGGCCTCAAACTCATGGCTATCATCTTGCCTCAGTTTCCTGAGTGCTGGGTTTATAAATTTTTACTATAAAGTCAGCTATACATTTTATTCAAATTTTCTTTTCATCTTTTTACTTTTTTTTTGTATTTTAGGACAGGATTTACAGGACTACAGGGTCTCACTGTGTACATCGGACTTGTAGTGAACTGCCTGTGTTCAGCCTCTCAAGAGCTGGGATTACAGGTGTGCACCACCACACCCAAGCTCAATCACCATTTCAGTGTGCCCCAGGGGCAGGGCCAGCACAGCACACCAGGGATGGAACCCGGCCACTGCGTCTGCCTAACCAGTACATATTTGAATCATTTTTCAGTATTTGCATCTCAACAATATCAAATCTTCCAGTCTATGACACAGGATGTGTTTCTAATTATTTGTATTTTTTAATTTCTTTCAGTAATGTTCTGTAGTTTTCAGGGTAGAAGGCTTTCATCAATGTGTTAATTTTTTTTTCTGGTTATGCATGTTTTCCCTCTTAGGTACTGGGAATTGAATTTAGAGCTTCACATTGAGATACCTCCCAATTGACTTGCACGTTTTTGTGTTGTGATATGGTCTAAGCTGCTAAGTTGCCCAGTATAGGCTTGAATTCATCATCCTCCTGCCTCTGCTGCAGAGGGCTCTGGGAATACAGACATGAGCTACTCACTATACCTGACCTGATGTCATTCTTCTCACTGAGAAAGTTTTTTTTTCTTAATTTAACCTTTGGATTGTTTATTCAGATTATATGGAAATACAGTTGATTTGTACCTTCATGTAATATTCAGCAGCCTTATGAGGTCTCTGCTTTCATAGTTGCTTTGTGCATTCTGTAGAATTTCTGTCTGCTCATGCCAGTTACAAAGAGAAATGGATTTACATTTTTCACTGCTAGTCTATGTAACCCTTCTTTTATTTTATTTTTGTCTAGTTAGTCAGGACAACATTTCCAGTGCATTTCTTAGTTGATGTGGTGAGACAGAATCCTTACCACTTGTACTTCCATAATTAATCACTACTATATTAATTGTGCTAAGCATGCAGGGCTCAAACTCATGTTGCTCTGCTCTCTGAAATGAAATGTGTACATATCTTGTTTCAATCTTTCCACTCTAAAATGGCATAAAATATTTATCAACTTTCTATTTTAATATTGGGAAGATAAATTCAAATTTGATGATCTTTTTAAAAATTAAATGTTATATGAATTCATAGTATCAAGTAATGGCACACGATTAGAAAATTCATAAGTGGAAGATGAGATATCAGATCTCAACCATTTTTCTTCAGAGATTAGCATTATTAATTAATAATGATCTTTATTTTTAGATAAGGCAGATTGGCACCAAGTGACATTATTGAAAAACACATGGAACATATGCCTGCTATGAGGACAGTGAATAACTTTCACACATCTGTTGGTTTGAACCCCCTGTGTTTAGGGAACCTGTTTGCCAGCTTTATTTTTTATGTAGCTTTTATAAATAAAGATCCCAATTAATGTAAAAATGTATTATAAGAGAATTTCTCAAGGCTGGTGAGATATCTCAGTGGACTAAACACCTGCTTAAGCAAGTGCAAGGACTGGGGTTTGATTCTTGGCATGACATGGTCATGCCGGCCCCACTACCAGACACGCTGAGCCAGCCAGAGTCCAGGTGTGGAGGCACACCCCTGTAATCCCAGAGCTGGGGAGACTGTAAACAGGAGGATCACCAGAAGCCTGAGCTATGAAGTGAGACCCTGTACCAAATACATAAAAAAAAAAAGAAAATAATTTTTCCCTTACTCATATAATTTGTTCCCTATGAGAAACGTGAGGAAAAACAAGATCCAGAACATTCCTCATCTTTTCCTAGAGATGTTGCCTGGAGATGATTGCACAGGTAAGTGGTTGTTGTAGTTCGGGATTCTGCAAGGGAAACAATACAATAGAGGACACATCTTTTATTTTTTTAAAGAAAGTACAAATAAGAATTAAAATAGAAAAAAATATAAGTGACACAAAATTTCACTTGATAAAGTAATATGAATTTCACACTATTTGTTGTAATACATAGTGTTGTCTTCCCACCAGTTATTCATATTCCAGATATATGCATGTAAAATTGCAAGAAAAAAAGAAAGAAAAAAAGAAATGCATAAGAAATTAAGAAGAGAAAAAGTACAATTGAAAAATTAAGTATTGCAGACCCAGTCCTAGCCCAGGTTCGGTGAGTGTGCGGAGAGTTTCCTGCTACCCTGC
>NW_004524865.1:517676-520396 GCF_000260255.1 Octodon degus
CAGGAAGCTCTCCGCACACTCACCGGACCTGGGCCTGGATTGGGTCTGGGGGCTCCCGGAACTCGGCCCTGGAGGCTCCCGGAACTTGGCCGATGTTAGCCATTCTTTGTGGGGTGTGATTGAATATTAGTGTTGTTTCAATTTGCATTTCTAAAATATCAATAATGTTGAATGTTTTTTCATATATTTCCTTGCTGTCTTAGTTATTTTTTTAATTGTTGCTGGGACAAATACCTGACACTCAGAATGAAGGAAGGAAAGATTTATTTAGCTCACAGTTTCTGGAGGGTTCATTCCATATTCCGCTGTCTCCAAGGCAAACAACAGGAGTTCATGGCAGCAGAAAACAATGAACAGCAGAGGAGGAGCAGCAGATGCAATATCTATCCTCTCTCTTCCTTTTTCCCCCAATAATTTTATTGAGAAATAAATAGCAATGAGACAGTTTCAAATCAAACTGGTAGGACAGTTCCAATAATCAATACACTGTTTACTGCCTTCCTAGTGGTTGTTTGTTGTACAAGATGCAGAAATGATATTGTATTTACAAACACTATTAGAACAAATCCCTCTATTCCTTGAATTAAGAGCATGTAGCTATATATCTATCCCAACCATTTTGAATACACAGATACAAAACTGCCATTCATCTATATCCCCTTTTTGTTTAGTTCCATCATTTAAATATTGTAGGTGCATGAACTCATGAAAATATTCCAAAATAGACCAGTACTCCATAATAGTGTTGGGTCTTCCACTTGAATGGCAATGTCAGAAGTTGTTGACCTGAGTCCCCGATAGCTCAACATAACAACATGGCTTTATTTCTTGTACTTCAATTTTATACTTTTCTGCTGGATGGTTAAAATCAAGATGAAGCAAGACCTATGCAACAAGAATTGTAGCTTTTGGATCTGATAAGGTCAGTCAAATCCCCTTAGGATTTATGCTGAGACACTATACCTCAGATTGTAGATACTTTGTCAGTGTCAGCCATGTGGATGAGTCACAGACATTCCTTGGCCAATTTGCTCTCTATGAAAGACTGAGAGAATGTTTTCTCTCCATGTGACTCTCCTTAGGCACACTTTACATCATGGATCACTTTCTTCTTTGGCCCTGGAATCTCCTTGATCAGAAAATGTGGAACACAACTGAGTTACATGATGTTACAGTACAAGATCTCATATGTTCTGAGTCTTAATTGACATTGGAAGGCTAGGGCCAAAATGTTGGCTTTCCTTGTGGCCCTCCTTTTTCTCTAATTTTTGGTATGCAAACTTAGGTTGTTAACCTTCCAGAAGAGAAGCTTATTGTTATTATCACACAACCTAGGTTGTTGAGCTTAACCTCACTATCTGTCTGAATATCAAACATCTTAGGCATAACATGGAACAGGTATTTTTCATAAAGTAGTGATATATTACACTTTAAGTACCTACAGAATATGACAAAAAATTTAAAAAATTAAAAGACATTTAAAAAATAGGAAAAAGGAATTATATGTTTACAAATAAGTCCAGAAATCTAGCCATATAGAACATTGTTGCAGCACAGTCCCACAACACTCGTTTTCCTGTCTCCTACCTTCACTCACCACACACTTCCTTTTTAAACAGTCATCTAGGGAGCTGGGGAGATGGCTCTGTGGAATAAGTGCTTCCCTTGTAACCACAAGGGCCTGAGTTCAATACCCAGTTCAGCCAAAAAAAAAAAAAAATCTACCCGAGAGATAGCATGACAGCAACTGGTGTGTAATGACTAGCAGCACGTATTCAGAAGACTAGAATTACATGCACACCAAGCATGAACCTACTATTACAAATTGTCATCTTCAGTGCAGTTGCTTAGTTTGTAGGTGTCAGTATATATAGTTTGTCAGGGTGAGAATCCTTCCCATTAACTGCTAGATTCGAAAATCTGAAGATTCTCAGGATAATTGCCTTATCCATCTTGAACATACAACTGTATGGCTTGCCTCTGTCATGTTTCCTAGCTCTTCTCCTGGCTCTCTTTTCATTGTCTAGTCTTCAAGTTCTTGCTTTCCTTTTATTTTT
The DNA here is from genome assembly GCF_000260255.1 of Octodon degus. Taxonomy (NCBI): domain Eukaryota; kingdom Metazoa; phylum Chordata; class Mammalia; order Rodentia; family Octodontidae; genus Octodon; species Octodon degus. The sequence goes on from NW_004524865.1 coordinate 519,734, forward strand.
ATTATACCTTTCTATTTGTATTTCTGCTTTTGAGTTCTTATACTAGGGAAACTGCACAATATTTACATATGTGTGTCTGGTTTATTTCACTTATGAGTATATCTTCAAGTGGCATACACTTCAATGTAAAGGCTTCAAGTTTATCATTCTTTATAAGTGAGTAACACTACATTGTATAAAAGTACCACATAATTTTCATCCATTCCTCAGGTGATGGGCATCTTGGTTGTTTCCAAGATTTGGCTATCACAAATTGTGCTGCTATAAACATAGGCATATATGTATCACTATGATATGAGGTATTCAGATCCTCCAGGAAAATTCCAAGTAGAGGAATAGCTGGTTTAAATGGGATTTCCAGTCCAACTTTTCTAAGGAGTCTCCACACTGATTTCCATAACACCAGTGTATATTCCCACCAGCAATGGAAAAGGGTTCCTTTTTCCCCACAGCCTCTCCAACATTTGTTGTTGGTTGATTTCTTTATGATAGCCATTCTTTCTGGGGTGAGACAATATCTCAATGTTGTTTTAATTTGCATATCGTGGATGGCTAGTGATGTGGAGCATTTCTTCATATATTTATTCGCTTCTTTAATTTTATCCTTTCAGAAGTGTGTGTTCAATTCAGATAACAATTTCTGGATTGGGTCTTTAAATTTTG
>NW_004524865.1:520697-522177 GCF_000260255.1 Octodon degus
TTGGTAATTTCTTTTGACATGAAAAAGCTTCTCAATAAGAGGAAGTCCCAGTTGTTAATTCTATCAAGTATTTCCTGTGCGATTTGATTTCTGTTCATGAACTCTGCCTACCCCTATGTCTTCAAGAGTTCCTCCTACTTTCTCTTCCAAGAGATTTAGTGTTTCTGTTTTAATGTTTAGAACTTTAATCCATTTTGACTTCAACTGAGTGCATGGTGATAGACTTGGGTCAAATTTAGGTTTTTGGTACGTAGAGAGCCAGTTTTTTCAGTACCATTTGTGAAAAAGGCTATCTTTCCTGCAGTGAGTATATTTGGCACCCTTGTCAAAGATAAGGTGGATGAGTGTGTTTGTAGAGGATTCAGTGTCTTGTAATCTATTCCTTTGATCCTCAGGTCTATTTTGTTGCCAGTACCATGCTGATTTTATCACAGTAATCTTGTAGTATAATTTCAAGTCAGGAATTGTAATGCCTCCTGCCTATCTTTGTTGCTCAGGATTGCCTTTGCTATTCTAGGTCTTTTCTGGTTCCAAATAAATTTTAGAAATGATTTCGCTAGGTCTGTGAGGTATGTTGGTGTTAGTCTGATAGGGATTGCATTAAATCTGTATAGCAATTTTGGGAGTATGGCCATCTTTAAAATGTTGGTTCTTCCTGTCCAGGAGCGTGAAATATCTTTCCATTTCCTGAAATCCTCTACAATCTCTTCAGAGTAATATAATTTTCCTAGAAAAGATCTTTGACTTCTTTAGTTAGGTTAATTCCAAGGTATTTCATTTTCCTTGGTGCTATTGTAAAAGGTATTGTTTGTATAATTTCCATCTCAGTGTGTTTGTTATCTGTACAGAGAAGTGGTATTAACTTTTGGGTATTGAATTTGTACCCTGCTATGCTGCTGAATTTCTGTATTACTTCTAGTAGCTTCTTGGTGGAGTTTTTTGGGTCTTCCAAGTAAAGTATCATGTAATCTGAAAATAATGATAATTTAACTCTTCTTTACCTATTCTTATTGCTTTTATTTCTTTCTCTTGTCTATTGGCTGTAGCTAATGATTCCAGATCTATACTGAATAGGAATGGTGATAGAGGGTATCCTTGTCGTGTACCTGATCTTAGAGTAAAAGATTTCAGTTTTTTCCCATTTAGAATTATGTTAGCCATTGGGTTTTCATAAATGGCTTTCACCAGATTGAAGTAGAGGCCATCTATTCCAATTTTCTGTAGGAGTTTGAAAATGATTGAATGTTGGACTTTGTCAAAAACATTTTCTGCATCAATGGAGATGATCATGTGGTTTTTAGCTTTCGTTCTATTGATATTACATTGGTAATGATATTGGTACTACATTTATAAATTTTCAAAAATTGAACTATCCTTGCATCCCTGAGATGAATCTTACCTGGTCATGGTGTATGATCTTCTTGATGATTTGCTGTATTCTATTTGCTAGGATTTTATTGAGGATTTTGGCATCTATGTT
>NW_004524865.1:523412-561970 GCF_000260255.1 Octodon degus
TCCTCTTGAATTTTTTCCCTAACCAGTATGTAGTAGCCTTCTTTATTTTGCTTGATCATTCTTGTTTTGAAGTTGAGAATGTCTGACAATAGGATTGCTACCCCTGCTTTTTTCTGATGTGCTGGGGCATGTAGTATTTTGTTCCATCCTTTGACTTTCAGCCTATGAATGTCTTTATGAGTTAAATGTGTTTCTTATATATAGCATATTGTTGGATTCTGTTTCCTAATTCATTGTGCCAGTCTATTTCTTTTAATTGGTGAATTGAGTCCATTTACATTGATGGTTATAATTGATATGCATTGACTTATGATTGACATGTTACTTACCTGTTGTCGTTTACTCCTTTTTCTCCTGTTTTTAATTGCTTGCCCTTTTTAGTTGGTTGCTTCTGATTTCATTCGTGGAGTTCTGATCATTTTGGTCCCTCTCTAGAACATTTTTCAGTAGCCTGTGTAGGGCTGTCTTTGTCATCACAAAATTCTTTAGCTGTTCTTTGTCATGAAAGTATTTCACTTCTCCATCAAACTTTAAAGAGAGTTTTGCAGGGTATAGTAGTCTGGGCTGGATTTGTTTTCGTAGAGGACTTGAAGTACTCTGCTCCATGCTCTTCTTATCTTCATGGTTTGTGAAGCGAAGTTGGCCATAATTCTGATGGGTTTTCCTTTGAATGTGACCTACTTCTTTTCTCCAGTGGCTTTCAGTATATTCTTGGGCTGAATTTCTGGGATCTTGACTATTATATGTCTCGGTGTGTTTTTCCTTGGGTTGAGGTTACTTGGCGTTCTGTATGCTTCGGTTACCTGAATGTCAGATAGTTTCCTCATATTTTGGAAGTTTTCTGCTGTTCCTTCTGCCCATATTTTTTCAGTGTCATTCTTATTGACTCCTTCTTTCTCATTGATTCCTGTTAGTCTCACATTGTTCCTCTTTACATCATCTTGCAGGTGATGGATTATTTTTTCCTGCATCCTGTTTGTTTTTAAGAGATCCTTTCTTACCTTTTCACTAGCTGCACTATCGTCTTCAAGATCTGAAACTCTGTCTTCACTTTCACTTAAATGGTTTTGGATGCTTATGTTTGAGATTTTAAATTCCCCTATATCTCTTTGACTCTGCTTCATGTGATCTATTTCTTTTCTGTATTGCTCATTGAAGGAATCTGTCATCTTTCTAATCTCCTCCAATTTTTTATCAATATCTTCTTTAGAAGCAGTTATAAATTCTTTTACTGCAGTGTTTTTTTTTGTTTTTTTTTTCAGATTGGGTTTCCTCCCTATGTTTCTGTAGTTGATTCTTTACTTAAGATGGTATGAGTTCTGAGAATTCATTTTTTATTTCAGAAAAGAATTTTGCTCTGAGTTCCTCTATAACTTTCTGCTGTTGCTTATTTACTATCGATGGTAGTAATTTGTACCCTTGAGCTGAGCTAGTAGAAAAGTTACCGCTCTGAGTTCCTCTATGATTTTCTGCTATTGCTTATTTACTATGGACACTATTTATTCATACATTTGAGCTGAGCTAGTGTCCTTTGCACTTGTTACGTGTGGGCTTGGATTCTGAGATTGCATTTTGCTTCTTCTCATTGCCATTTTGTGTAGCACTGTCTTATGACCTTTGTTGTAGAGCTTTGGTGCAGTTATAACCTTAGCACCTACTGAAGTTCAGGTGCAGATCTACAAAATTTGGATATATCCAGCTTTGCCTGGCTTCGATCTGGCTGCTGTGCTCAGCTCCTTCCTGCTGATGTCCTTGTGGGTGAACCTGTTGTGCCCTTCTGGCAAGATGTTCTGCTCCTGGACCAGCTCGGTGGTTCTGTCCCCTATACCCTCTGCAGGGATTGTAGCTGCAGTGTTTCACCCCACGTCTATAGTCCAGACCTGAGCTGAGTCTGGAGGGGACAAGGTGGAATAGGGGGGAGAGGCAGCTCTCCCACACATTCACTGGACCTGGACTACGAGTGGATCTGGGGGTTCCCGGAAGGTGACAGAAATTCCTACCCTGTGGGCAGGGTTTGGGGGGCACTATGGAATGATGGGGGGCATCCCATGAGGGTGAAAGAGGGTCTCACACACACTGCGCCTGGGTTGGGTCCAGTAGGTCCTGCTTGCACAGGGTAGCCGGAAGCTCCCCCACACACTCACTGGGCCTGCACAAGGACTTGATCTGGGTGTTCCCAGAACAAGGCAGAAATTCCTACTGCTCAGGCAGGGTAGGGGATGTGCTGTGGAGTGGTGGGGGGCATCCCAATTGGTGTAAGAGGGTCTTACCCACGCTGCGCCTGGGCTGGGACCAGTAGCTGGAAGCTGTCCCACACATTCACCGGGCCTGGGCTACGACTGGATCTTCTTTTTTTATTCTTGAGAAAAAAATCATATCATTTTCTCTTAGAATACAACATTATGGATAGTAATGTGCTTTCTTAGAAGAATAACTATTTCTTGATAAATATGTTCACCTAATCTTATTAACCTCATAGAGGTAATTATTACTAGCACTTGGCAGGTATGACTAAAAAGTATGACTAATAAGATCCAGAATTCAGTATGGACAATTGAGTTTGATAGTTGTATTAGTAAATAATTAGACAGTAGGATTTGGCCTGTGCTGCTGCTGCTGCTTCTTCTTCTTCTTCTTCTTCCTTTTTTTTTTTTGTGGAATCGGGGTTTGAACTCAGGCCCTTGCACTTAGCAGGGAAGTGCTTATTCTACTGAGCCATCTCCCCAGCCCCTTGGCCTGTGCTTCTTGATCCATGTGTTTTGTAAAATGTCCCATGGCTTTTGACAATAGCAAATACTCTCTTTAGTCTTCAGTCCTTTCCTGATCCACGTATGCATTACAACTGAATGATTACAATTCCTCATCATAAAAAATTCTGATAGTATGCAAAGCTTCCCAGGCACCCTGCCCCAAACACTTCCTCTCTTGGTTTCCCAGGCACCCTGTCCTCAAACTCTGCCCCTTGACCACTGACAGAGCTAAACCCAAAACCACAGAACAGGTCTGCCTGACTTTGACCCGGGCAAGCAACCACTGAAACTGTCCTTTGTTAACATCGAAGGTCCCCCACAGATCAGGTAGCCCTACCAAGATTAGCTCTTCCTCAGCTGTTCTAGCTCATAACCAACCACTACCCTCCACCACTTGCAACCTCTTAAAGCCCTGTGCTTTGTCTTTGTTCACTGTTCTATCTTGGTCCACTAGACAGCCAGCCTGCTTGCTGGCCCCAGTAAATCTTCTTGCTTCAGAGCGCCTGGTGCGGTTGATTGTGTGTGTGTGTGTGTGTGTGTGTGTGTGTGTGTGTTTTTTTTAATTTAGGACAGGGTCTACAAAGTCTCGCTGCATAGTTTGGACTCATAATGACCCTTCTGTTTATAGCCTACCAAGTGCTGGGATTACAGGTGTATGCCACCATGCCCAGTCTGCCTCTCAGGGTGCCCCAGGGATGGGGTCTACACAGCAGGCCGGGGGGATGGAACTCTGGGCCCCTGCATCTGCCTAAGCAGGCACTTTAATCCACTGAGCTATTTGGTTGGCCCTGATTGTGTGGTTCATACCTAACGAATTCAATGTAAGTTTTCATGAGCAAAAGGTACTCTGTATGTGTATGCAGCCCCCTTCACCCCACACAGATGTGTATTGCCCATTTATCTAATTTCTCAGGTATCACTTAAAATATTTGACCTTAAAATATATTCGACCTTACTCATCCACATGGCTGACACAATGGATCTAAAAATTACAGTACAGGGTTTCAGGATAAATCCTCAGAGGATTTGACCGACCTTGTCCTATACAAAGTTATATTTCTTGTTATATAGGTCTTCCTTTATCATGGTCTTAACCACCCAGCAGAAAAGTATAAAAATGAAGTATAAAAAGTAAAGCCATATTAATATGCTGAGCTGTCAACAACTTCTGACATTGCCAGTCCTGTGGATAATCCACAACTATTATGGACTACTGGACTATATTGGAGTATTTTGCTGAATTCACGCACCTACAATATTTAACTGACAATGGAATACCCTTCTCTGACAAACTAAACAAAAAAGGGGATACAAATGAAAGACCATTTTGTATCTGTATATTCAAAATAGTTAGAATAGAGATATAGCTACTTTCTCTTAATTCAATGAATATAAAGATTTGTAATAATAGGGTTTGCAGACAAGATATCATATCTGCATCTTGTACTATGAATAACCACTAAGAAGACAATAATATGCAATGTATTAATTATTGAAACTGTCCTACTAATTGGTTTTGAAACTGTCTCATTGCTATTTGTTTCTCAATAAAATTATTTTAAAAATTCTTGTGATGAGCATTACCATTATGTATGTTTAAAATGTACTGATTAAAATAATAAAAAATGATATTGGAGAGAAAAAATATTTGATCTTTAAGTTCAAAATTATAAAAGACACACTTGGTGTGATATATTAAATGTAGAAATTAATAGCTATTACATATGTAACAAAGTGAAACAGGAAGTATCAAAATGACGGTTTCCTAAGAGTTGATAATAAAAAAATAGTTAATACATAAAACCTAACTTCATATAATTAAGCTTCTTTTTATATTCAAATTCATGAACTTAAAATTCCCTTTATTTAAATAGGAAAGAATGAAATCAGGAATCAAAGCCTGTAGTTCAAGAAGTTTGAAAAGGAGCAGCAAAATAACCTTAAGGGTACAATCAGAAATTAATGGTAATAAATAGAATTATAGTTAATACACTTGAATATATGTGTATTTTTACACAGTGGAATTAACAAGTTGAAGGTTCATTCTTTGAGGGGAGATTGCTGGATCAATAGCCTAGCAGGAAAATGACTGACAGTTTCTTTACTTTGAATATAATAAAAAGGTCTTGCTGATTTCTAATTATGAAGACAATACAGAGTGAACGTATTTAATTAAAAAACCTGAAATTAAAAATGTCAAACATTTTGCATGATGACATGACGTCACAAAATGGAACATCCCACACCAGGAAACTTAAAATGCTCAAAATTAAAAATCTTGTATAAAAGTAGCTCTCGTCTCTGTGCAGGAGGTGCACACAACACAAATGAATTTTATGCTTATACTCAGATCCTCTCCCCAAGATATATCATGGTGCACAGCCAAGCAGTCCACAATCAGAAGTCCAAGATGCTTCTCAGCTGAGGCATTTCAGATAAGGTGTGACACTGCAGGGGCAGGGGCTGTAGGGGGAAAATAGAATGCGGCTTCACTGAGCCTTCAGACTGATGCTGACAAAAAGAAGTCAAAAACAAATTACTAGAGACAGCCCCCTGGGAAATAGGTCAAAGACAAGGGTTGGAAATTATAAACTACATAAAGAAAGGCACCAAATGGCCTTGGGACTTGTAAAGGGAGACCAAAGAGAGCTGACAGGCAGGACGTAGAGAAAAAGTCATCATCTTCAATTAAATAAACGAAAGACAAAGAGGAGCTAACTTTAAGGCAGTAAGTACTCACACCTGTGCACTGACACTAACCTGTCCTCGTATACGTGTGTGTATTCACTGGAGTCACTACATTCTTCACTCTAGGGTCATTACAAAGTCAAGAGACATCTACACACTCCCTTACCAGCTCTAGTCTAGCAATGAGTAAGGTACTTCCCTTCCAACTAGCCACCCACTCTAAAGACAAGACCTTAAAAGGTGGGACAAGTAAATAGAAAGCTGCATGTAGGCCACTAGAAGAGGCCAGTGGTGCTCAGGAATCAGTCTAGGTATGGCCAGTTGGAGGGGGTGGGTCATTCCTCCTATAAAAGCAACCAGCAACAAAGGGCCCCATGGCCTCTCCATCTTTCTAGAGGCCCCTACCCTGACTTTTTCTTATCAGGTAGCCATCTTCTCCTTTCTTTCCTTTCCTTTTACTCTTTTTATTTAAACATCATGCCACAGTGATATATGTGCACCCATTTTTTTTTTTTTTTTTTTTTGTTTTGGCAGAACCAGGGATTGAACTCAGGCCCTTGCGCTTGCCAGGGAAGCGCTTATTCCACTAAGCCATCTTCCCGGCCCCTAAAGAACTAAGCTATGGGGCAGGCCCTCCCTTTTTATTTATTTATTTTTTTTTGTATTTTAGGGAAGGGTCTACAGGGTGTTCAGGGTCTCATTATTAGATTGGACTCATAGTGATCTGCCTGTTTACAGCCTCCCAAGATCTGGGATTACAGCTGTGCGCCACCACACCCAGTGCCCAGTCTCAGTGTGCTGTCTCAGTGTGCTGTCTCAGTGCACCCCATGGGCATGGCAGGCCCGGGTACTGAACCCCCAACCCTGTGCCTCCTTGCAGATGCTTTAATCTCAAGCTATTTGGCTGGCCCTCTTAATTTTGTGTTGGGGCTGATTTAGAATCCTGGGTGTGCCCAACAACAGGGCAGTGGTGCTTGGCCCCCAGATGCAACAATACTAACTTTGTAGTGTATATTTGGTGATAATAAAAAAATTTTAAAAAACTTGATATTTAGCCCAACATAAAAGAAAGTTTCCCAGTTGGATTCCTGTTGTTCTTGCAACACGTTCATTTTAACTAATTGGTATTTCTCACACAGAATTATCCCCCCATCCTTATCATCTGAGACTGTTCATCTGAGAAATACCTTTCCAAATGTATTTCCATTGTTGCCTGTATTGTTGTGTACACGGTGACCTTCAAGCCTGCAACTAAATCTGTGAAGCCTGGATAAGCACATACTTCTGGGTTGGTAGAGCTGCCTCCGCAGTCTCCACTTTCTGTTCTGCTCCATCAGGAGCAGTCGCTTGGGTGGGGAGGAATGCAGCCATAGTTACCATGTTGGCTGGTTAGGCCCAAGCCCTTCCGGCTTTCACCTACACACACACAAAGGGACAAAGAACATAAATTAAGTCTTCAAACTTCAGCCTTGGGGGGGGCACTTCTCTGTTTTTAAATTTTGGGCATTTGGACTCTTAGATATCCCACGGTGTTCTCCTCCTTCTCTCCCACTTCTGACGGGCGTCTCCCCATCAGCCGCAGCCAACCAGCAGCCAGGGAGTCTGGGGGTATGTGAGACCTGTTCATCTTCAGCTGAAGGATTCATTGCCGCAGAGGGGCACTCCTCTGCTTCTAAATTGTGCAAAATTACAAGGGGAATACTCGTCTTGACATTCCTTTCCCCGGAAAACTGAAAAGATCTCCGAAGTAAAATGCTTTCCAAAATGCACATCACTTTACCAATTTGTTACTGCTGCTTTACCACCGCTGAGACTATTTTTCCTGTTTGTGGAGACGGATCACAGTACAAAGGTCATTTAGACACTGTCTCCTACACCTACCTCGGTCTTTATTTTTAACCTACTTTTTTTTTTTTTTTTTGGCGGAACCGGGGGTTGAACTCAGGCCCTTGAGCTTGCCAGGAGAGCGCTTATTCCACTGAGCCATCTCCCCGCACCCCCTTTGAGACAGGGTCTTACTGTGTAGCTCGGGCTAGCCTCAAGCTCATCATGTAGTCTAGGCTGGTCTGGATCTGAAAGCAATCTTCCTGCCTCAGCCTCCCCAGCGCAGACATTACAAGAGTGCACCACCAGAACCAGCGTTTTCTTTTTAAGGCCTTTCTCCAACCTCTTTCGTTGTCACTATTTCCTTCTCCGCTCTTCCTTTGGGGACTTATTTATACCTGAATTTAGATACTCTGGAACACTGCAGGACCTGACATACATATTCCACAGTTCAAGAACAATTTAATCCGCGAGGTGGAGTGGAAGGACGGCACAATTCTCCCCAGAGAAAGCCCAAGTGTCGTTCTAAACTGTAAGGTTCTGGGAACGCAGTTTCAGCTTGCAGGACCTTAAAGCCCTTGCTCGAAAGGAGGTAGCAAAGCTCTCTTCCCGCGTCAGAGCCCGCGCTTGGAAGACGGAACTCCAGGTAGCTGGGCGATGGGGCGTGTCCGGAAGTCGCGCCTTGAGCACAGCTTGAGTGAAGACTACAACTCCCGACGTGCATAGCGACCAAAGCGGATTCCACTGTAGCTCTACGCCTCCAGTCTTTCGCTTTCTTAAAACCTGACATTGATGTCTTGGGTATGCATATAATCACTACAAGGAGCCACTAAGCTTGTCTGGTGATGCAGGCGCCGGAAGGAATTCATAAATGCCCCATTCTGAGGCCTTGCGGAACGGATTGTTACTTTGGTCGAGTTTCTGAGGGAACATTAACGGTGGACGGACCCTGTGGCGCGGCAGTTTAATTCTCCGGCGCCCACAGAGTGAGGAGACGAGATGGTTCTGACGGGACTCATCAGAAAACTCGGTAGAGTCTGAGTTACTCTTCACCCGAGGCCTCCTCTTTTCGTGGCATGGTCCTGTCGGGTTTCTGTGGCCAGGTCTCGCCACAAAGCCTCTTTTGTCATTGCTTCGCTGAGGCACCCCCGGGGACCCTTTCCGTTTTTTGTGTGACCCCGCAGGTCTTTGTGTAACCTCCTGATGCATCGGCGGCCAAACTCTAAAATAATTGCCTTTTGCTTCTTTCTTCAACCCTTCCCCATTCCCCATCGTAAATGACACAGTTTTAGAATAAATTCCGGGTGGACATCTTCTTGGAGTGGAGAAACATTCGAGCTTTGTGGTGTGCTTTTGTGACAGGTCACCAGCTGACTGAGATCAGGGAGCGCGCTCTCAGGAGCATTCTCTGCAAGATCGAGCACAACCTAATCTGCCACGCGGACCTAATCCAGGAAAGGCTGCTTTTTCTCCACTTGTTGGAATGGTTCAATTTCCCATCCGTCCCAATGAGAGCGGAGGTTCTAAACCTGTTGAACAGTTTGGTTAAGGTAAGGTCGTTTTGAAATAGAAAATAATCACCAAACTAATATTTCTTAGTCAAGTTGCATTTAAAGTTCAACTGTGGGGTTTAAAGAGGTTGCATTTGGATTAATTTGGGTATATATTGTACCTTTCCTTTCCTTTTATTTGTGAGGTTGCATCTCAGGTTGTCCACTGCTCTGGAGTAGAACAGAACTGTTTCTGAGTGCTGTGTTGGGAATTGTGAGATCGTCTTTGGCGGTTACCATTCGTCATTTTGGTTTTCCTTATTTTCTTATATTTATATGTTAAAATTTCATATGCCTTATCTTGGGTTACTTTTCTCTGGTTGCTGAGACAAAATACATGAGGTCTGGGATTAAGGAAAGAAAGCTTTATTTCATAAACTCACGGTTTGTAGAGGTTGCAGTCCATAATCATCTGGCTCTAAGGCAGAGTGGCATGGCACAGGGGTGACAGTTCAAGGCAGCAGAGGACAGCAAAAGCAACAAGAGCAGAATGGTGGGGAAGCAAGCCTCTTTTTCTCCCTCCAGTGTAGGCCCACTATCTGCCCTCACCATCTCCCTGCCCTCCTTTTGCACAAGCTCAGGACCCTGGCTTCCTGCTGCTTCCCTAGTTAACTTTCTAAACTAAGCGAGTTGACACAATGTATCAACCATAATGGTCTGCATTAGAGAACACACTTAAACTAATGTTGCAGCCCATATTTAATAAATGGAATGGGTGTTAAATTCCTGTCTCATATTTGTGTTTTAGATTTCTATTCCTATACCTTTGGTAGTTGTCAGGGTCAAAATACAAGTTTAACCTGTCTAGTTTTTTTTTTTTTTTGGCGGAAGCAGGGATTGAACTCAGACCCTTGCACTTCCCAGGCAGGCACTTATTCTACTGAGCCATCTGTCCAGCCCCTGTCTAGTCTTTAAATAACTACTTTTGTAGTGATTCTTCTTTGGTATTCTGTAGCTTGGGGATAGGAGACCGTAATAGAATGTCAGTGGAAAAAGTAACTTATTTAATAAAGAGTGGAAATTGATAGTGTGCATTTCTCTTGTTTAGTGTATTAGGGTGTCTCTTCATAAGTGTTGTTGCATGTTTTATGTATTTTTCTATAAATTTACATTGTGTTTTTGGAAGTGTTTTAGGGTATGGCAGTAAAGGATTAAAAAAAAAAGATTTGATATATCAAAAATAATTTTATGTTTTGTATACCATAGCTATTAAAAGATTTTTCTATTTGTAGTTATTCTCAGGCCTATTCTTTTTATTTTAGTATCCTCCAGCAGTCCAACATTTGACTGACCTTGGTGCTGTTGAGTTCTTTTCTAAACTTCGACCTAATGTGGAACCAGATTTACAGGCTGAAATTGATGGCATTCTCGATGGACTTTTTGTACTTCCTTCAGAAGTTCCTGCAGTGTATTCTGTCCCGTACCAAAGCAGTCAGACTGGTAACTCTTTGAAATCAATATGTTATTATTTGTTAAAGTGGAAATATATTGGTTTTAATGGTTAATTAAAAAATTAAAAAAAATACTTTCACTCTCTCCAAACTTATTTTTCTTGTGTTAAGTTACATGACTTTGACCTTTATTCCTCCTCTTCTAATATCATTTAAAAGATACCTTTTTTTTTTTTTTTTTTTTTTTTTTTAGAGACTGGGTTTCACTATGCAGCTCAGGCTGACCTCCAGCTCACAATGATCCTCCTGCCTCAGCCTTCTGAGTGCTGGGATTACAGGCATATGCCACTATGCCCAACTGATTTTTTTTTTTTTTTTAATGTATTTGGTACAGGGTCTCATTACACAGCTCAGACTCAGTGATTCTTCTGTTTCAGCCTTCCAGCACTGGGATTACAGGGGAGTGCCACCTTGCCTGGTTTTAGTGGGGTAGGGCCAGCACAGCATGTGGTAAGAGATCCAACTGGGTCCTTGCGCTTGCTTAGGCAGGTGCTTAGACCTCTGAGCTGTCTCCACAGCCCTATATTTGTATTTATTGCTTGTTTTTTGTTTGGTTCGGCCAAAAAAGATGCTGGTGATTTTGATTTTGTGCCACTGGCTTGACATTTATTTCTTTAACAATAATGACATATTTCTAGATGGATATGGTCACATGTTCCTGTACTTTCAGCTACGCAGGGGTCTGAGGTGGGAGGATGATACATTTGAGACCAGCCTAGGTAATTTAGGGAGATCCTGTCTCCAAATAAAGTTGAAAAATAAAAAGACTGGGGCTATAACTCAGGGATAGACTACTTGGTTCTCATGCTCAAGGCTGTGGGTTCAGTCCCAGCACTTCAGAACAAGACAAAACCAAAAAACAAGCCTTACACATTTTTTTTTTGGAGCACTAATATGTGTCAAACATTATGTTAATTTGCATATAGTTGCATTTTTTACCTTGTTCTTCATACTGGGGCATAGTGACATGAGCTCTAGCCCATGATTTTGCTTTGGAGACCAGTAAAAATGATGTAAGACAGATTTTATAGGCTGTGATACACAGTGTTGCATTAGTTAAAATCACATGGATTTAAGTTCTACTTGTGGTCCTAGTTTTGTGACATTGGCTCCTTTCCAAGCTTTTCATTCCAAAATTGCCATGAAAAGAAAGAAAATATTTCTTCTAGAATTGTAAGCGGCTGTAACATATATTAAGTACAATGTTAAACAGTGTTGGTGTTAACTTTAATGCCCAGCATAGTACCTTGCACACTTGAGGAATTTGAATTGATTTGAGGAAAAAAAAATGGTCTGATAATTTATGTGATTGAGTACAAAAAATATTTTTGATTGCTTAATCTGATAGATGGTACTTATATCATTGCAATTCTAGCACCCCAAATATTGATACTGTTACCAACATAGCAGGTGCCATTTATTGAGTTTCATTATAGGGCACTGAATGTATTGATTTAAATGCATTGTCTCATTGAATGTCAAAGCAGCAGTTTGAATGAGATGCTGTTAATCTTATTTTTAGTGGGTTTTTTTTTTTTTTTTGGCTGGCTCAGAATGCCTTCAGGGCATGTTTGGCTGGCTGGAGTGGTGGGAATCGAACCAGGGCAACCTGAGGCTGACTGCTTTGTGGAAGCAGCCACTTAAACAACTGAGCTAAGGGGCAGGCCCCTCTTATTTTTAATAGATGAGAATGGAAATGTAGAATAGCTTGCTGTAATTTACTGACTACTCTGTGGTAGAGCTATGATTCTGACTCTGCTATGTCTAGCTCTAAAACCTGATAGTTACTTTACATTTTCTGAGCCATCATAACTGAAGCAGAGTCTTAAGTTTTGAAATTTCAACCTCATGCCCTGCTGTTGAGGTCAGAGGAATTCATGGGTGTCCAATCTTTTTGGCTTGCCTGGGCTGGGGATTATATATACATTATATAATGTATATAAGTGATAAAACTGCCTTTATTTAAATTTTTTTATTATAACATTTTTTAAAAAGGTAAACAGCTGGTAGGCCATGGGTCGAACATGCCTGCTAGGACTAATTTTTAGTTATCTGTGTTTGTGTTAGGAACTACTGTCATGAATACTTCATGCACAAAGTTAGAAAATTTAGTTTTAGCTTTTTTCTGATTCTTATTCTCATTGCAAGTGAGTATGTAATCAGATAAGTATTCAAACTTATTGAAAAATGGTGATTAATTTGTTTTCAACAATTTTTAGTGCTTTTTTATTTCTTTTGTTTTTTTATGTATTTAGGACAGAGTATGCTGTGTCCACAGGGTCTCACTACATAGATCAGACTCATAGCGATCCTCCTGTTTTCAGCCTCCCAAGCACTGGGATTGCAGGCATGCTCCACCATACCCAGTCTCAATAGCTGTCTCAGTGTGCCCCGGGGGCGGGGCCAGGACCAGCAGGGCACATTGAGGATCAAACCCTGGCCGCTGCGCTCTGCCTAAGCAGGTGCTTTAGTCTGCTGATTTATCTGGCTGGCCCTTTAGTGCCTTTTTAAAGATATTAATGAGCATTAAGGTAACTAGGAATTATGAAATTAGAGTGGACACTGCACTGCTTTGTAGCAGATGCCTCATGTACACTGGGTGTTTTTTTTTTTTTAATATTTATTTATTTATTTATTTATTTATTTGTGTCTGTGTGTGGCCAGCTCAGCTCACCAGGGGGCGGGGCTGGCTGGCATGTGGTGCTGGGGGATTGAACCGCAGTCCCTGTGCTTTGTTTAGCTTAGTTTTGTTCTAAGTAGGTGCCTTAGACCACTGAGCCATCTCACCAGCCCCACTGGGTGTTTTTATTCTAACAAAGAATTGTATTTTTTTAGTAGTAAGAGACAAAAGCAGCCTGCAATCAGAAATTGAAAAGTGATACTTTTTCCCTTTTAGGAATAGACTATTCAGAGAGAAACCAAACCAAACCAAACCAAACCAAACCAAACCAAACCAAACCACACCACACCACACCACACCACACCACACCACACCACCAAACCAAACCACAACAAAAAAATGACTGAGTTTTTTTGTTGTCTTTACAATAATTGAAACATTTAAAACATTGTTATTTTAGATGAACAAGTTTTACTTTTGATAATTAATGATTTAGTGATACATATATGTGTGTGTGTGTGTGTGATAATTTTTAATTTTTTTCCTCTTTTCAGAATTGTCACAACCTGAAATCTCAGCAGGATATTTTCCCCAAGACAAAAGTAATTTTCGGCAAAGGAAAGTGCTTCCTAAGCCAGTCGGTATGTATACGTAAGGAAGTAAGTCTTGCTCATCTGATAAATTAAAAAAATGTAGTACATTCTTTGTCATTCCTTAGAGATATTTTATGGTCAAGCTTGAATGTTTTAGCACCAGGTTAAATGTTTCATTTGCTTCAAATTGGTTTAGAATGTAGATTAAAAGATAAAATTTTATGTTATTGTAAATGTGTTTCAGCAGCCATGTAAGTGAGATCGATGTCACTAGTGCTTGTTGCCTATAGAACAGAAATCTGTTGTCAGGCATTGTGCTGTGCGTGTGCTACACACGCGTCATCCAGTTTCCAGCTCATCAGATCGTATGGTCCATCCAGCTACTCCAGTCACAAATTCAGGATTATCATTTTTTTTTTTTTTTCATTTTGGTTTAACCATTTGTCCAAAATGAAGTTGATTAAAGAGTTCTGAGTTATTTCCAGCTCCGTGGAATCTTTTCTTCAGGTCTGTGTGTGTATGTGTGTACTTTACTTGGCTAGCCTCTGTTTACGTGGCTCTTCTGCTTTAAAAGATAACCTTAAAGGTGCCAGTGAGTACTTTGTGTTTGTTTACTTGCATAGTTGAGGTGAAAAAGATGTGTCCAAGAGAATGTCTGCTAGTGTCAGGTGTTCAAGTAAACTCAGTTTCAAAGTCTTGTTTTTAAGAAGCTTTCGCGGGAAACTTACATGTTGAATAACAGCATAACAAAGAACAGAAAATTTGTTAGACTGCTAATAATACTTTGTCCCTTAGAGAAAAGTTTTGTTAGATTATTAAGGAACATTTGTTTTTGAAGTGAGATGGTATTTATTTGTGTTTGTGGCTAGGAGTTTTAACTGAATGAAGATAAATTTATGGCTGGGAATGATAAGTATTTAAATGAAACCAATGAGAACATTAAGATCAATTGAGATATTACACTGTTTATGTGAGTGTTGGTTTGTGTGGATTAAAGTGAGCATTGTAAATTTATCCTTTCTTCCATCTATTTCATACTGTTTTCTTTGAAAGTAAACATTATTGTAAGTTAGCAGTTCTTGAAAATACCAGTTGTGTTATGTCTAGAAATTTAAAAGGACTGTTATCTACATTAATGACTCCAGGTGTTCTCAGAGTATTTGTCAGAAAGACTGCCATTTGGAAGGACTTCTCTTTTAGTGTTGTTACTTTAACTTGTGGATTGTAATATCTGTTTAGAATAAGAATGTGGATAGTATAAAAGTCTTATTTTCACAGATTTCTCTTAAACTACTTTGAGTACTACTTTTGCTCTCCAGCTTTCTCGTACTTAAATCTTCTTAGAAGTTTAAGCACCTACCACCTAAAACATTAGACCAAGACTAGGTACATTTAGGTAAAGTATATTATTAAGCAAATATTATTAAACATTTCTGCAAGTAAAGGAAAAAATTTTTTATGGCAAATCTAAGCTTAATGATCTGATTAACCACAGGAAAAAATGGGAAAATTTAATGAACACTTTAAATGCCATTCAATATCTGTTTGTGTTTAATCCTCTTCTTTTAATTCTTATCTTAATACGTTTTGTTAAATTATCAAGAGTTCTGTTTTTTATCTTATTAGAGAAAAATTTATAGCTGACCATATTTTAGGTATATGATAAACTTTATTTAGGACTTATTTTAATGGTAAAGAGTCACTCTTAACGTTGTGAATCTGTTATCTTTTTATTCTTTGACATCTTAAGTTTTGCGTTTTCATTAACAGTAAATCAAACTGTGAAGTGTTTGAAGTTTTCTACATTTCCTTGGTTACCCCTAACAACTACAGACAGACATGTTCTCTCCTCTAATGAAAGGTACAGTGCCTGATGTACTTTGTTTATAGCCAATAAGTTTGATGGTAATTTTATACATTTTCATCTAGTAAATATGCTAACTGGTGTGAAAAGTAGTACTGGGCATATATAAAACATTTCAGTATTTCAAAAAGAAAGCCATAGAATTCCTATTTATCTTAACCTATCATTCAGTTTTTTCTTTTTTGTGGTTGGAATCTTGTATAGTCCTTTGTGATGTAAATTATTACTAATCAGCCAGGTTCTCTGATTGGTTGCTATTTATGCAGTTAATTAATAGAATTAATTGTACTGTTCTTATAATCTCAGTGTTCATTTAATGCTTCATGTGATGTAGTTGCTGCTCTTATGAAGGGTTTAGTGAAGGACATAAAGCTGACAAGCAGTTATACCATATAACTCAGCAGTAGAGCACCAGGCTTGTGTGCTCAATTACGATACAGTATAGGCATTTGGAAAAGTACTCCTTAAGGTTGTGTATTGACTAGAGAAATGACTTAGAAATGCTTCTCAGGAGTGTTGATGTCTCAACTGAGACCTGAAGGGTTATTAATAGTTATGCCATTAGGTTACTTAGAATTTGAGATAGTTGAACTCTTTTTTAAAATGAGTATTACATTTTCTAGCTCTTTAAGAAGTAGTAATCATACTTTGATCTGGAACACCTGCGAGCTATTAAAGGATGTTATTATGCAAGATTTTCCTGCTGAGATTTTCCTGCAAAGGCCCAAAATTGTTCAGGTGGGTGCCTTTCTTGTTTTATTTTTATTTATTTATTTATTTTTTGCAGAACCGGAGATTGAACTCAGGCCCTTGCGCTTGCCAGGGGAGCGCTTATTCCACTGAGCCATCTCCCCAGCCCCTCTTAATTGTTTTAGACTTTGCAGAAACATAATTTTGCAGAATGTGAGTTCTTCAGAAGAAAATGTCCAGTAATGTATTTAAAAATTGAAGTATTTGGCTATTTAAGTCACTTATTCTTTGACTTATTTGGATAATTGTAGTTCTTGCAACAAGTATTACAATATTTTCATTTGATACCTGCAGTTGAGTTTACCTATCTTGAATTATAGTTTATGGATCCCTTGAAGGATATAACAAACTTTGAGAGTTCATGTTTAGCAACAGTAATCTTTATTTACAGTAAGAATAGCATAATCTTTTGAGTATCTTACACACTTAAGGCATAATGCTAGATACTGAAGAAGTGAGTAATATTGCAAGGTTCTTTTCTTTAGTCTGTTGCCTGTGACATACCTAGAGCTCTTGTAATGACTGAAGATGGGCACTGTGCTCCCAGAGCTGGTGTGCACATCAGTGTGTGGCAGTTGGAACTCCATACAGGCAAAGAATAGCAGAAGAGAAGTTATTATTTACCCAGAGATGACAAAATGATTTAAATGTAGAAGAGAAGGACTTGCTATGATTTTTTTAAAGTTTGTATTACATAATATCCTGAATGGGGAATCATTCCTATCTTCCCTCAAAATGTAGATTCAAATAACAGATTTTGAACATAAACAGTGATTTGTTTTTAGATTTTACTATCTTATTATGACCTTTTTTTTCTGCATTTAGCTGAGTCATTTTTGTCCATGTCTATCTTTTAAGTCTTATAAACTTGGCAACTTAATTCCTTTGATTATTGACTTACCCTTATTTAAACTCCCCTCCTTCTTTGAAGTTGGA
This sequence comes from Octodon degus, assembly GCF_000260255.1. Lineage (NCBI taxonomy): Eukaryota > Metazoa > Chordata > Mammalia > Rodentia > Octodontidae > Octodon > Octodon degus. Next base: position 540,439 of record NW_004524865.1, read on the forward strand.
TGCTTTGTTCCCTTAATCATATCTACTGCTGTTCATTTCAGAGCCTGTTGTCTCTGTTGAAACTGGCCTTTGAAGGAGATGGGAAACATCGCCTGGCTCTGCAGTCAGTGTCCTGCTTGCAGCAGCTGTGCACATATTTAAGAAACAGACTTAACTTTCACCGAGATCCAAATTTTTTCTCTAATAAACAAGGTATTTTATTTATTCATCAGCTATTGGTGTTTGAAGAGTCTTCTGAGACTTGTCCATTTTATTTACTTCAGAGATTGCTGTGTGCACATTTTCACAACATAAACTCTGACTCCTGCATGTAATCAAATCTTTGAGTGAAAACTGGGTGAATGACAGGGCCACTGTGCTCCCATCCTTCTTTTTCTTTCTCTGAGCAGGACACCTTTACCAAGTATTTTTGTTGCCTCTTCTACACATATGTAGGTGCTCTGTACAGTATCCAGCAGTTTTATGGACTAGAATAAGCTGAGTATGCTTATTCATGTGGGATTTGAGGCAGTATAGTCAGGTGTATGTTATTTTAATAAACTGTAAAATTTGAAAAACACTGATTTGTGTTTTAAACTATTCTTATGAACTTGGAATGTAGTTGGAGAATGTGCTGGCGATGCCAGACTTTTCAAAGAAGAGCCCCTGCCTCATGGCCAAATAGGGACAAAACATTATCTGCAACTTGTGATTTCTGTGTTCTTATTAAATATTAAAGTACAGCCATTTTCATATCTCACAGGTAACCTCTATTGTTTTGGGAGTTTCATTGGTCCCGTGCTGCCTTAGTGTTTATGTTTTACATTGGTTTTATTGCAGACCCTGGGGGAATCGGGTTTCCTCATTAACATTCTTGAGGTACAACCTTCTGCAAATGCCTGATGGTGGAGCTTCTGGATGCCCCATACATCAGCAGGATGAGTTCTCATGTTGATAAAGAAGTAGATGATAATCTGTAAACATTTATTCATGTATTAAAGATTTATTTGTCATCTTTTATATATTAGATGTTACTCCACCTTCTTTGAAGGTATAAAGTGAGCAAATACTTGAAGCCCTCATCCTTATGAGCTTATATTTTAGTCAATTGGGGAAAGATAATGAACAGTCAGGTTTATCTGAACTTGTATTTTAGATGACCAGGGAAAGGTCATACACAATCAGGTTTATTTTAGATTAGCAGAGGTGTTTTAAGGAAGTTAAAAAGAGGATATGATAGAACAGGACCAGGGAAACAGCTTACTTTAGATGTGGTGATAAAGGCAAGTCTTCTCAGAGGAGATAACTTGAGCGGGCACGGGGAGCTCTACTTAAAAGAGCTGCAAGAAGAGCATTCAGGAAAGTCAGGGGCTTCATGGCAGCACAAGGGTGATGTGCTTGAGCCCCAGAAGTATAAAGGAGAGAGTGGAGTGCAGAAAGCTTGGGGGCCAGGGGCGTGACAGAAGGGAGGGAGGGGCACTTAGGGGCCAGCATGCAGTGAGACAGGTCAGTATTACCATGAGAAGGGTTTTGTATTTTATTCAAAATAAGAGCTAGTATTTTTTCACTTTGTAAATGCTCTTTTAAACTGTGTTTTCATATCTCTATAACATAAAAACTGCCATTGTAGCCATTTTTAAGTGTTCATTACAGTGACATTTTGTTCACACTGCTGTGTTGTCACCATTCTGTTCCCACATGTTTCATTCCCTAAACAGAAACTCTGTAACTGTTAAGTAATAACCTTCCATTTCTCCTTTTCCCAAATTTACTGGTAACCTCTAGTCACCTTTCTTTTTCTGAAATTATCTATTATAAGTACTTTATACATATGAGATCATACCGTACTTGTCTTTTTGTGCCTGGTTTACTATCTTTTAATATTCTTAAGCTTTATTCATGTTGTAGCATGTATCAGTACTTCATTCCTTTTTTTGGCAGGATAATATTCCATCTTGTGTATATATACCATATTTTCTTTATTCATCCATCTGCTAATGGATATGTAGGTTGATTTTACCTTTGGCTATTATGAATAATACTTCAATGAGCATTGGTATTCAAGTATTGTATCTATTTAAATTCCTATTTTCAGTTCTTTTGAGTACATATCTAGGAATAGAATTGCTAGGTCATATTGGTAATTTTAGTTTAGTTTAGTTTAGTTTTTGTTTTTTTTTTTTGTGGAACCAGGAATTGAACTCAGGCCCTTGCACTTGCCAGGCAAGTGCTTATTCTACTGAGCCAGCTCACTGGCCCCCTTTGTTTAGTTTTCTGCAGAACCATCAAACTATTTTTCACAGCACCTGCAGCATTTAACATTCTTACCAGCAATGTATGAAATTTTTAGTGTGAAATTTCTCATCAATACTTTTTTAAAAACAATTTTAGTAGATGTGATGTGCTGTCACTGAGGTTTTGATTGATTTATATTTTCTTAAAGATTAATTGTGAATAACTGATAATTCTCTAGTGGCTTTTTATGTGCTTGTTTTTCTTTTGAATATCTTTGGAGAAATATCTATTAAAGTCTTTTGCCCAATTTTTAATTGGATTATTTTTCTATTTACTGTTCAGTTTTAGGTACTAATTATATATTCTGAATATTAATCCCTTATTGTTTCTGTGATTTGCAAATGTTTTTTCAAGTTTGTAGACTGTCTTTAACTTTCTTTTTTTTATGAGCAGACTATATTTATTGAGCGAAATAAAAGCTCCTGTCCAAGAGAGGGACAGGAGGGGGGCCCGAACGGGTAGTTCCCTGGGAAGCTGTCTCTTCCAGGGACTTTTATAGTGTAAAACCATGTGGGGCTAAGGTAGAGAGAATGGGAACTCACTTAGGTAGGCAGGAGGTGGAGCAAAACTATGGTCAACCAATGGAATTACAAGCACCATTGCTCAAGTAAAACTGATTAAATCCAGTATCAAATGGGAAAGCGAGTCATGTAGCAAGCGGGCATGATTATGGGACAGGGTCTTTTCCTGTTGGGGGTTGGGCTAGTGTCTCACTTGGGTCTTTCCAGGTGATTAATACCTATTTAACTTTCTTGATATTGTATTTTGGCATGCCTAAGTTTTAAAAATATGTTTTGGTGGTGCTTTTCATGATATATCTAATAATCCATTGACAAATCCAAATTTATTTTTAGTTAAGAGCATTATGCTTTTGGCTCTTTAATTTAGATTGTTGATCCATTGAGGTTTAATTTTTATATGGTTTGAGATACGGGTTTTCAGAGTTTTAAGGAGAGGACAGATGGTCAAGAATTGCTCTTACTGGACTCTAGTGCTGGTGACTACCTTTGGCTAAAATGCTGGCAGAAAAGTTTGGTCTTTACTTCTGTTCTTTATTTCTTTTCTTTTCTCTTTCTTTCTTTTTTATTTTTTTAAATTTTATTTTGGCAGAACCGGGGATTGAACTCAGGCCCTTGTGCTTGCCAGGCAAGCGCTTATTCCACTGAGCCATCTCCCTGGCCCCCTTTCTTTCTTTTTAAATGTATTTGGTAGAGGGTCTCACTGTGCAGCTCAGACTCATAGTGATCCTTTTTTTCAGCCTCCTCAGCGCAGGGATTATAGGTGTATACCAGTATGCCTGGTCTTGGTGGCTGGCTCAGCGTGCCTGGGGGCAGGGCTAGCGTGGCATGTAGCGCCGGGGATCAAGCCCTGTCCCTGCACTTGCCTAATCAGGTGCTTAGTCTGCTGAGCTATTCGCTGTCCCTTGCCTTATTTCTACTATTTTAAGTTTGTTAGTTTTTTTGAAAGAATGACGCATATGTACCATGTGATCAGAATTTGTTTGAACTAAGGATTTTATTTCTTTATTTTCCTAGACACAATTTCTCAGAATTCTTCTATGTCTTATTGTCATGAAGCAAGAGGTGCTCATCTGTCTCAGAATCTCTCTCCAGGAAGCAGCAGCCCTCGGCCGTCTGTTATTGGACGCACAGGCCAGCGACCCCGAGGAGATGGCCAGGACTGGGATGCAGGATCCTCCAGGTGACTGATGGCTGGGTCTGCAGGGCATAGGAAAGACTTGATATGGGTTTGTTTTCCATTCAGAGGTAGACTGTTCTTCTTAGTCTTCTCTCTTGAAACATCATCTTGAGGATTTGCCTTGTGTTCAGCCTCTGGCCTGTGTACTTTTTTGATCATGATCCATAGTGAGGATAAATATTACATAGTAACTCAGTACTCAGCACTCAGTACACAAATGTATACTTTGTGTATGTGTTTGTGTTCACCAAAATAACATGTTCATAAAATAGTACTGTGATTTTATGCTCTGAATTCTAAGCTATATTTCTATTCCTGTAAAAAATGATTCTTACCCACTGAATTTTTATGTTATGACTAGAGTGTGAGGAAGTTTAAAAAGTTTGATTTTAAATAATGTCTTTTTAAAAAATTTCATATATATATATGAAATTTTAAAATTTCATATATATTTAAAATATATATGAATTCAGACTGACTTTGGACTCACTATGTAGCCCAGGGTGGCTTCTAACTCCTGGTTATCCTCCTGACTCAGCTTCCTGAGTGCTGGAATTACAGGCATGATGGCTATATTTCGATGGTATTTTTAAACAGTTTTATAAATCTAGTCACAATTTAGATGTGTAAGTCTTCATGAAAGGAATGACTGGAAAATATTTTTATTAAATAAGGACTTATTAAAAGTATACAGTTTATACTACTTCATTTGTGTAAACATTGATTTTTGTTATGTGAAATTTGCCTAAAGAGATTGGCATGATATTTGCGTGTTACCTTATCCTACCCTACAAACATTTTAAAAACATAGTAATTGCATCTTTTAAAAAACATTTGGTAAGTTAACCAAGTGGTTTTTTTTTTTTTTTTTTTGAATCAGGGATTGAACTCAAGCCCTTGTACTTGCCAGGGAAGCGCTTATTCCACTGAGCCATCTCCCCAGCCCTAGCACGTGTGTTTTGACTTGATTGTTTTCTTGCCATATTGCTTCTGTTGTAAACTAATACAAATTCAGGCTTGCGTGGTATGTAGTGTTAGGCTACAGTGTGCCTTGCACATTTAGTTTCTTTTAGTTGTCTTAAAGACAGTTGAATAATAGCATTGATTCTGTTCTTATTGCCATAATTTTATACAAACTCTAACATTTTAGAGATTAAGAGCATTATGTTTGGTAAAAAGTAGAGTTGAGGCTACACAATACCATAGCAGAGCCTGTGCTCTTAGCCTTCAGAGCAGGTTGAGCAGGTTAAAAGAGGTGGTTGGTTGAACAGTCATGATTTTTTTATTTACCCTCATAAATACCTTTCCGCTTCATTTTCTGGTGTGTTCCATGCTTAGAAGTTTTCCCTCTTGAGTGCACAACTTCCTCATGGGGCCTTTTGGAGATTGAGAGAAACCTAGGCCAATTCCATATTTTGGGATGCTTAGGATTTTGACATTGGAGAAATGACAAAATAGGAATACATTTGGGTACTTTTAAAACGTTCAAGGGGACTTTTAAAATGTTCAAGGGGGCTACTCAGCATAGTAAAGTAGCTGCTTAGGCAGACGTAGGGACCGATTTGATCCTGGCACCACGTGCCACGCCAACCCCATTTTTAAGACATGCTGAGACAGCGATTGAGACTGGACCTGGGCACGCCTATAATCCCAGTACTTAGGAGGCTGAAAACAGGAGGATCATTCAGAGTCTGATCTGTGTAGTGAGACCCTGTAGACCCTGTACTAAATGCATTTAAAAAAATGTTCAAGAGTAATAGCGTATCTCTATGAATCTCCCTCACTTGGGGGATAGCATCAGAAGTCAGAAATCTGAGGATTTAAGGTAAGATTTTTTAAGTGAAGAAAGCCAAAGGAGACAGTTCTTTTTTGTTTAAAGTAGTACTAGAATTGAACCGAGGGAGTCACATAGCCAGGCTAGTGCTTCATCACTGATCTGTATCCGCATCCTTATTTATTTATTTAGAGACAGGGTCTTGTTTAGTCCTTAAGTTGCCTCCTCCTGCCTTGGGCCCCCAGAATGCTGAGGTGACAAGTATGTGCCACTGAGCCTAGCAGGGACGTTTTATTTTTTTGGGTGCATTTTCAAAATCACTATATTATGTATATACTAAATCATCTATTTCCTATGATTTTTTTATTTTCTGGGAACATCCAATGGCTAACATTGGATTATTTAGAATATTTGGTGCAAAAATCTTACAAACTGTATGAACTATGTAGTCTTGTCTCCATGAGTGATTACAGGACTTTGCTGGAAATCTGCTTGCTTTCTTTTAGACGCAAATAGACTTATCAATGCTTATGATGATTATTACTGTAAGAATGTTCAAGAACAAGAATTTGAAAAGCAAGATATAAATGCAGTTTTGGTTTCATGAACAGCTTTTATTTTTTAGGTATGTGATGCTGCGGATTTAACCCAGAGCATTGTGCATACTATGCAAGCACTCGTAACACGCATAGCATCATTCCCTGCAGTCCTCACACCAACCCATGTTTTCTGTCCAATAGCAGTTATTAACTTTTTTTTATTAGTACAGTTCATAACACTGAGCTATATTCCTAATTTATGTGTAACTTTAAGTCCTTTTTATGGAATTTAATCTCATGAATTTCTTAAGTTTTTAAAAAATCTGACCAGAATTATGTGAAGTGACATAATTGTGTAGTTATGCAAGGCATCAGATGGACAGTAATTCTGTTTGAGGGTTGTTTCTATATTCATCTTGATCATTTGTTCACTTTATAGTGGCAGCAGTAGTCATGCTCCTGTGAACTCCAGGGTATCTGTTCATTCACCTTTGGAGATGGGACACATAGCTCTGCCAGAGCTGGAAACTGAAGATACTTTGGAGCTACAATTCCAGCAGCTCAGTCTTCCCCAGTTCTGTGTCTCCGTCCTAGAATCGGCAGTTCCTCTCTTAAGTACAGGTTAGTTGCTTTTGAAACCTGTATTTAACAGGCTGTGTCTGATCTATATTTTTTTTCCAGCACTATTTCTTTTTTTCCCCCCTCTTCTGTGTTAGAGCCTTTAGAACCTAGTTTTACTCGTCTTTTGGAATACAAATTCATAAGAATTTAATAAGGTGCTTATCATTGCTTAATTAAGTTGGTATGCCATGGAATGCTATTGAAAGAGAATGTCCCCTTTCCATTTAAGAGTTTTTATTGGCACAAGCTTTCACTTCGGTATAGAACTGACCAGAAAATGCAACTGGAAAATGTACACTGTATGATAAGGTCTCAATAAAAAAAAATCTTGGGATTTTACTCTTCAGAAACTTTTGAGTTACTCTCAGTTGTTTGTACTTCATTCATTTTTTTCTAGTCATGAAATATTAATAACTGGATTCTTTATAGTCCTTTGTTTTCTTTAAAAAACCCACATACATTCTAAGATTACAGTTTTGCTCAATTATGCTAAGTATTTCTTTTACTGAAGAGTGATAGCAGCAATTACACTATAGCTAAGAGCTAGTAAATGGTAACACACATGTATTGAGCCTCTACATATGTCTAGCTGTTGTATTTAGTTTTATGCACATTATCCCATTCACCAACTCATTTTTCTTTCCAATAGAAGTTAAGTTTTTTTTTTTTTTTTTTTTATTAGTACATGTTCAGAATCCATGATATTTACATCCATCCAGGGAGTGGGTATGTGTACTTAACATATCTTGGTTTCCCTCCCACCTCCCTCCATCTCTACATTGCCTTTCCTCATTTTTATCATTATTATTATTTTTAGTTTGTATTTGTGACATTGCATTCATTGTGGGTTGTTGGAACATGTGCATGCCATATCTTAACTTTTACAAATGAGGAAACTAGAGTTTCAAATGATTTATGAACTTAACCTAAGTCAGAAAACAAAGAGTAGTGATATACTTTTTAGGATACAACTAAAAAATAGTGAGTTTTACTCTTTTTAGTTCATATTACCAAGTATAAGGTTTATCTTATGTAAATATTTTTTCTTTAATACCTGTGGCTTTTTCTTTTTACCTGCTTGGAGAAGATGAGGAAAGTAGAAATAAGAGATGTATTTGGGAAGTGTTCAACATTTTTTTACACTGAAGCAAAACATTCTTGTCACTGTGAGTGAAAAACTACCTTCAGGAGTTAGAACTATGCATTAATTCATATACTAATAATGTGAAGTGAGGGAAGATCTGAACTTTGTGATCATAAAATATTTTTGTTTATCTGCCTAACCTACTGGGAAGGACGTTTTTAGACTTAATGATTTTGCATTTAACCTTTTCTTAATTTGCTGCAAAAAGTCAGATTGACAACTATAAAGCTATTATCTTGGTTTGTAAAAATTTGTAAATGTTCTCTTGCCCTTTTGTGGTAAATTATTGCATAATTCACAGTAGTTCAGTGTTGTGAGAGATTTCTAAGAGAATTTGCTGTAGCTTTTCTAATGAACAAGTTAATCTAGATTTTTCTGGTACCATAGTTCGGTTTTACTTTTTTTCATTAGAGATTAGCATTGAGATGTGGGCTAAGAAAGTTTTTGAAAGTTTACATAAGAATTATGGAAAGTGGGATTTCTTTGTTTTTCAGTTCTGCTTTGGTAGGTATGACTTGACACCACAGTTTCTCTGGGAATATCTCTAGAGGTAAAAATGGGTATAAGCGGGATTTCTGGATATTTCTTCAGCAAATATTCAGGTTTAGTTTCTCAGGCCACTCCTATGTGGGAAAATACTAATCTAAGCCTTTCTACTACTATGTAGAAATTATTTTCTAGACTGCCCTGGTGCTTTCTAGACTTACCTGGTGTTATGTGTAACATGATGGTCTCTGAATTTGAATTACATTTGAAACAGAAGTCTCTAGTGGTAGTCATAGGTCGTGGCTTTCTTTGTTATCTCTGTCCGAAGTTCCAAGAACATTTTGGGAAAAAAAAAGAGACATAGGTATTCAAATGCATGACTAATTAGAGGATTCAACTGAAATTAAGTAATTATCTTCCCCTTTCCTTCATCCTATTTCTATTTGTAGGTAGTAGACAAGTGATAATAAGAGCTTTGGAATTGCTTGCAGAAGATATGATTCTAATTGATGAAGCAATTTCACCTGATATTTGGGATGACAGCAGCCTGTTTGCTATAGATATGGTGAGAATCAGTGTGTTCTTTAGGGTATGGGTAATAATATTTAATTTCAGTTCTTTTAATCTGTTTCTATCCTCTTTTTTTTTTTTTTTTTTTTTTTTTCCTTTTCATTTGTTTTATTTTTCTGAGACAGGGTCTCACTGTAGTTCAGGCTGATTTTGAGTTCACTGTGTAGCCCAGGCTGGTCTCAAACTCATAGTGATCTTCCTGCCTCAGCCTCCTGAGTACCATGCCTGGGCTTTCATTATCTCATTTTTTTTTTCCATAATTTTATTGAGAAACACATAGCAATGAGACAGTTTCAAACCAAATTGGTAGGATCTCATTGGTTTTTGAAAGCTCTGTTTTTGTTTCTGGTATAGTGTAGCCCAGGCTTCCTCTGTACTTTGGTACTAGGAATTGAACTCAGGGCCTTCATATTGAGTTACAGTCTTAGTCTTCTTAATTATAATTTCTTTTTCTTTTTTTCTTTCTTTTCTTTTCCTTTTTTGCAGTACTGGGGATTGAACTCAGGACCCTGTGCTTGCCAGGCAAGCATAAATTCATATTTCTTATACATTCATTCATCAACATTATTTGAGAGCTGTTTTTTTTTTTTTTTTTTTTGGTAGAACTGGGGATTGAACTCAGGCCCTTGCGCTTGTCAGGCAAGTGCTTATTCTACTGAGTCATCTCCTCAGCCCTGAGAGCTGGGGTTTTAGCAGCAGCATAGCACCTGCCTGGTTGTGAGTTTGATTCCCTATACCAAAAAAAAAAAGTTACTCGAGTGAATTCTTTCCTCCATTATAATTTCAGCATGCAGTTATATTTGCTTGAGTTTGCTTCCAATTTTTGAAATTCTTTACTCTTCATCGATACATAGCTCAGAGATATCTCTGTCATCTTGTTCCCTTTGAGAAGTAGTCCTTATTGATAGCTATTTTAAATTTATTTTCTGGTTTATTCCATTTTTATTTTTTAAAGCATAAACAAAGCAGTATTTAGATTCATATCCACTCCTTTGTATCTTATAGAAAGGTAGGCTGTTGTATAATTATTTTACACTTTGCTTTTATAAATTAAAAATATAAAATATATGCATGCAATAATAGATATGAAGATTATTCTACATCCATATGTGGAGATCTTTTTCATTCTTTTTTTTTTTTTTTTTGTAGATGGCAAGTACTTCAGTGTGTATTTATTCATGCAGTGTCTCTTTGGTGAACATTTTTATACTTATGCAAGTGTGTCTCTTTTTGAGTTGGGGTTGCTGCTTCAAAACATAAATATATGTCTAGGTGTAAATATTGTCAGATTCCCCATATAACTGTCCCATTTTATCCATCCACTAACAATATATTAGAAAGTCTTTTCTAAGGAGTAGGAAGGACATCAGATAATGGAAAGATATCTCTATTGCTGGATAGAGAGAAAAAGTATTACAGAAATGACCAAGTTTCCTGCCCCAGGTGTGCCAAGCCGGCCACCAAGAGTGATGCATGCCTGTAATCCCAGTGCTAGGTAGGCTGAAACAGGAAGACCATTAGGAGTTGCAGCTGTGCAGGGAGACCCTGTACCAAATAACATAAAAAAAAAAAAAAAAAAAAAGAACAGAAAAAAGAAATAGCCATATTTCCAGAACTGATATTTAGATTTAATGAATACCAATCAAGATACCAAAAGCATTCTTTTTAGAACTGGAAAAATAATAATAAAAAAAAAGAGAAACAGACAAAACAATCCTAAAGTATGTGTGGAACTAGAAGAGACTCAGAATAGCAAAAGCAGTTCTGACAAACAGGAACAAAGCAGAAGGCATCACAATCCCAGATATAAGGTTACATTATTATTTTTTTTCAAGGTTAAATTATTAAACAACATAGTATTGGCACAGAAAACAGATATGTAGACAAATGGAATAGAATAAAAGATGCAGAAGTACTTCCATGTACTTTTAGTTATCTGATCTTGATAAAGATTATAAAAATCAATATTGGAGAAAAATGTAGCCTCTTTACAAATGGTACTGGGAAAACTAGTTGTCCATATGAAAAAGAGTGAATCTAGACCCATATCTTTGACCCTATACTCAAATCAAAATGGATGAAAGAGCTAGAGATAAAAATAGAAACACTTCTGCTGGAAGATAATTGTAGGTAAAACACTTGATGGAGACATAGGCATATGCAAGGACTTTCTGAACAGAACCCCAATTGGACAAGGAAAATCAGGTCTATATCACACTAAAGAGCTTCTGCGTAGCGAAAGAAAACCAGCAGTGTGCAGGTTTTTTTTTTTTTTTTCTTTTTTCTTTTGTTGTTGTCAGCTATTCACTGGAGGACTACTATCTAAAATATATAAAGGATTAAAAGAAATTATACTCCCAAACAAAAGACCAGGTCATAAAGCGGTTAATAGCAATGAATTGGCAGGGTCGGGGAGATGGCTCAGTGGAATAAGTGCTTCCCTGGCAAGCACAAGGGCCTGCGTTGAATCCCTGGTTCTGCAAAAAAAAAAAAAAAAAAAAAAAAAAAATAGGCAATTTTCTTTTCTTTTCTTTCTTTTTTTTTTTTTTTTTTTTTTGCAGAACTGGTGATTGAACTCAGGCGCTTGTGTTTGCCAGGCAAGCACTTATTCCACTGAGCCACCTCCCTGGCCCCCAATTTTCTTAAAGAAGTACAAATGGCCAATAAGTACATGAAAAGATATTCAACATCTTTGGCCTTTATACAAATACAAATCAAGATAGGACTGAACTTCTACCATATTCCAGAAAGAATCACTGCCAAGATCTCAATTAAAAAAAATGTTGCTGAGGGTGTGGGCAAGTACTAACTGTTCTATATTATTGTTGGGAATGTAAACTATTACAACCACTTGGAAGCAAGTGTGGTGATTTCTCAAAACATTAGACATTTCATTTAATCTAGCTATTTCCCTTATGGATATTTTATTGAAAGAGTTAAAATTATAGTGATACATGCACTCATATTTATAGCAGCACAGCTTATATGAGCCAAATCTTGGAAATGGCCCGTAACCTCATCAACAGATAAATGAATAAAGAAAAATATGTGTTACATAAATGTAGTGGAGTAATACTCAGTAATAAAGAGGAATAAATTTGACGCAGTTGTAGGGAAAGGATCTTTTTTTCTTTTTGGTACTAGGGATCAAACTCAGGGCCTTGCATTTGCCAGGCAGGTGCTTATGCTGTTGGATCTGTCTTGAAGCCATATGCTAAGTAAAATAAATAAGACAGAGGTTGAATACTGCATGGCTTATCTCTTTTTTGGTTCTTTAAAATTTTTATTTTTTTAAAATAGATTATTTTTATGTATTTAGTACAGGGTCTATAGGGTCTCACTATGTAGATCGGATTCATAGTGATTCTCCTGTTTTTAGCCTCCCAAAGTCTGGGATTACAGGTACGCGCCACCACGTCCAGTCTCTATTGCTGTTTCAGCGTGCACTGGGGGTGGGGCCGGCGTGGCATGTGGTGCCGGGGATTGAACCCTGGTCCCTGTGCTCTACCTGAGCAGGCGCTTTAGTCCACTGAACTGTCTGGCTGGCCCTTAAAATTTTTATTAATACATGTTTATAGTACATAATGTTTATATTCCTTGTGTGTGTGTGTTTGGCACATGTATATAATACATCTTAATTCTTTTATTTTCCTACCCCTCTTTTTAAAATTTTGTTTTAATTTTCTGTTATTGATTTCTTTGGAAGAGGGTCTCGCTACACAGCTTAGATTTGTAGGGATCCTCCTGTGTCAGCTTCCCCAGCATTGGAATTATAGGTGTGTGCCACAACGCCCAGTTTCAGTAGCCAGCTCCGTGGGTTGCCGGCATGGCATGTGGTACCGGGGATAGAACGCAGGTCCTTGTGCTTGTTAGGCAGGCACTTAGGCCATCAGTCTATCTCCCTAGCCCCTCTCGTACTCCTCTTCTCTCACTGTCTCTCCATCTCTTGACCCCTTTCCCATTTGAGAGTATCTCCCTCTTCCCATAATCCATCTTTTATCTTGTGTTTCTCTAGTAAAAGAAACCTTGTGATTTTTTTTTTTTTTTGAGTCCCATTTCACTTAGCATATGGTCTACAATGTGTATGTATTTTCCTCCAGATGTCTCAACTTTAACTTTCTTTACAGCAGAGTAGTACACTACATATGAGAAACTATATACCATATATACTCTCTATATAGGAACCGTATTTATAAAAACTACAATAATCAAGAGAGTTAGGAATTGACATCAAAAGAAAAAATAAATCAATGGAGCAAGAATCCATAAGCAAGCTCACAGAAAGGCAGTGGGGGTAGGTAATTCAGAAAAAAAAAATGGTCATGTGAACAAACAGTGCTTAAACAATTATATGGCTTGATACAAATTATGAATAATTTAGAGAAAAATAGAAAATATAGGAACCAGGTGGTAGGCCTTTTGCAATTTGGAAGGAGATTTAAGATTTGAGGGAGAAGAAGGGAGAGGAAAGAAAGAGGAAGTAAAAAAGGATTGGAAATCAATATGTACATTTTTCAGTCCCACATGATGAATATATTAATTATATATCACAAACATGTACTAATTAAAAAATAAAAAAGATACAATGTATTTCTCCCAGACTCACCAGTCAGACTTCAGGATTTTGATATCTGATAAGTTAAAAATTATGCCTCTGTACAGTATTCACATTTCTCTGAGAAAAGTTGAACAGTTTTTGATAATTTTGGGAGAAAGTTTTTCTGTAATCTATATTATCTATATCCAATTTTTTTCTCTTGGGTCATTGGTCTTTTGCTCTTTTTTGATTTGTAAGAGCTCTTTATATCTAAAGGAGATTAATATTCTGAGATAAGTCTTGACTTTTTGTTCTTATTTAGGTGGCAGTGAGTTTTTTCTTTTTTCTGTTTAAAGATTTTGACAATATATTAATGCTGCATCTGGCTATGTAAAAACCTTCATTCCTTTAATTTTCACATAGCTTTCCTCTTCTGTTTCTTTCTATTCTTTTTTAATTGGTTTTGTTTTTTGACTCAGACAGACTTCCCCCACTGGAAAAGAGTATTCTATATCTTTCCATTTCTTAAATCTTGTGTATTTATATATAAAAAATGTTTTCCCTATATAGATTTCACACTTTTTTTTTGTCTTGTGTAGCTTTATATTGCAGATATATGTGTATGTTTAACATCTTCATTGAAATTTAATAAATTGTACATGTTTAAAGGTTTTTGGTAAACTTTGATATATATAGTCCTGTGCTATAGATTATTTTGCATTTTCTAAAATTTTATATGAGGAACTCAGTTTGCCTTGCTTTTTTATTCTCAGTTCTTTCACTGTTGGATTACTTTGATAAATGTTGGGTATATCAATACTTCATTAATTTTATTTCTGAGTTTTTCACATTCTATGCCTACTTTGCAATTTATCTGTTTGTTGATATAAATTCAGAGTGTTTCTTGTTTATACTTATTACATATGAGCTTTCAGTGGACATTCCACTTGTTCCATGTTTTTTCCAACATTTGACATATTTAGATTATTTACCTTTTTGATATTTTAATAAGTGTATAATGATGTTTAGCTTTAATTTACATTTTCCTAGTGATTAAGTGATGTTACCTATCTTTAGTATTTAGTAAGCAAATGTTGATTCTAAAAAAAATTCATCTTAAAGTACTTTGTTCATTTTGATCTTATTGTGGATGAATTTCTATATTTAATTTTGAGTTAAATTTTGTATATGAAGCAGGAAAAGGGGATGAAGTTTTTTGTTTTGTTTTGCATCAGCTATATAATTGTTTAAACACTGTTTACATGACCATTTTTTTTTTTTTTCTGAATTACCTACCTGCCCATTGCCCATCTGTGAGCTTGCTTATGGACTCTTGCTCCATTGATTTATTTTTTCTTTTGATGTCAATTCCTAACTCTCTTGGTTATTGTAGCTTTTATAAATAAGTCTTGAAGTCCAGTAATATAAATCTTTCTACTTTGTTCTTTATTTTTTACTTTTTAAAAATGTATTTAATATAGGGTCTACAAGGTCTCACTACACAGATTGGACTTGTAGTGATCCTCTTATTTTAGCCTCCCAAGTGCTGGGATTTCAGGCACGTGCCACCATACTCAGTCTCAGTCACCCTCTTAGGGTGCCCTGGGGGTCGGGCTGGCATGACACTCTCTCTGCGGATTGCAACCCGGTCCCTGCGTCTGCCTAAGCAGGTGCTTTAATCCACTGAGCTATCTGGACATCCCTACTTTGTTGTTCTTTTTCAAAGTTACTTTGTCTTTTTTAGGTTTTCTGTATTCCCACTGTGAAATCAATTTGACAATTCAAAACAACTGTTGTGATTTTGAATAGAATAGAATTGAGTCTATATATAATTTTGGGAAGAACTGACATTTTAAAAAGTAATTCTCTGATTCATCAACATTGTTTATTCATATGCTTTCCCCTTATTGTCTGTTAACCTTGTTTGCAAGCTTTTGTTATGTAGGTCTTCTCATCTAAGGATTTCAGCCATGGATCTTTTTCATTGCTTAATTTTTCTGTCAAGTCTATGAACTTGATGTTTTTAATGTGGTTTGTCATTCTTTTCTAACCTTTCCCTTCCCTTTCATTTTGCTAACCTTGTCAGTGAACTAAAACAAACACTTATTAGTCATAAAATATGTATTTATTCATATGGTTACCAAATTTCCTTTCTTTTTGTTAGTTTGATCTACCTATATTTAAACTTTGTTGCAGTCCAAAATCCTTGTGGATAGGTATCAGAAAATAAAAACAAGTAAAATAAAATATACAGTAATGCAATATATTTACTTAATACCAGTACCCATGTGCATTGATCAGCATTCTATCAGTATAATAAAATACATGAGTTAATTGACTTATAAAAAAAGGTCATAGTTTAATAGGTTCTGGTCCAAGATTGGGTGGCCCTATTACTTTGACTTCTATGAGTATCCAGGTTGCCAATGCTGGGCAATATAACAGAAAACTACTTATTTCATGGTCAGAAACCTAAATATATGAATGAATGAATGAATGAATGAATGAATGAATGAATATTCTAGGATCCCACAGTCCCCTTGAAGTGAATGGCATCAATCCCTAAGGATCTCTCACCATGCCTCACCTCCTACAGGTCCTTAGCATTTCCAGTAGTACCATCCATGGGCCACGACTTCAACACATGGACCTTGGAGATATTCATGCTACAGCAGTCATGTGTGAAAATCTCCAAACTTTCATTTTTGAAGTAGTACAAATATTTTATTTTTATTTATTTATTTTTAATACAAATCTTTTAAAAAGATAAACAAATTATATTTTTTCCCATTTGTTCATGTTTTAAATCTCTTCAATTTCTGATAATAATTTTTAAGCTTGGATTTTCTTTAGTCCTTAAGGTTATTACACTTTTGTAGTCTTTTGGGAGATTTTCATGTATTGAAGGTTTTTAACAAGTGAGGTTTTCCTTAGAAATGTGAGGAATGATTTATCAGTTGGTTCTTAAATTAAACTTTCTTGGCCAGAACATTTATCTGTAAAAAATTAGTCATTTACTTTTAGCTTTTGGCTGCTGATGATTCAGTGAATTATTTTTACTTTAAAGGTTAAGTCTGCTGTATAAGTGCCAACTTGTTGGAAATGCTAAATTAAATATTACTGCTTGAAATTATATTTGATTTACTTGTTTAAGAAGAATAAATGCCTCAGAAAAATCTTTCCATTGTGTATATTAAAACAAATAAATAAAATTTCTTAATATCCCTACTTTTGCCAACTTTACAGAGCAAGAAGCATTGTCAATAGTATAGCATGGTCATCAATTTTTAAGTTATATACCTTAGGATGTAACTCAAATTACTAGACATTTCCATCAAGTTCAGTCATGTCTGGTACTTTGTAATTCAGTATATAGAGTATTAGCATATTATTTAAAATTTATATATTTTATTGTACATTTTAGCATACTAAAATTTTTCTTAAAGTTGAATATTTTTATTTCACTTGAAGTAAATAAGTGAAATACTTTCACTAAATTTTTTTGGGGGGGTTGAAATGGAAAACATTGATACAGTTGCAAAATTTAGGTTGATCTGAAGTGTGTCATCTGTGCACTAGCATCAGAAATCAAGTCCTGTATTTTTTATGTGGTAAGCTCGATTCCAGGTGTAAGGAGCTTCACTTTAGTTTGGTTAACCCAGACTGTTGGATTGTCTTCTCTGTATTACTCTTATCCATCACAAGCAATCTTTTCTCCTTCCTTCTTCAGTACTTGTTGATTATGATTTTCTAATTGATCTCTTATGAGCTCATATGTATTCTTACTGTGCAGGTTGTTTCCTATTTTTATTTTCACAACCTATATTTTCAGTGGAAAATCAAAGAGCAAGAATTCCAGAGCATTTTCGTTGTTGTTCTCGCTTATGGAGGCATCTTATTTAGCACAGCTAGGATGTATTTTGGTCTATGTTAGTATGACTTAAAAGTAACACTACTTAATGCTTTTATATTTTTCTTTATATTTTTTGTATATCTTTCAATTAAAAGGTTAACATCTATTTCAGTGGGAAACATAGAAGTTTATGATAGCTTAACATTATCACCTTGAAGCAGCTTTATTACCTGAAAGATGTGTTTATATAATATGATTTTAGTTACTTTTTAATTATTTGGCTGTTTTGTTTTATTTACTAAATTTGGGGTGAATTTGAGGAAAAGATCATGTCTCCTTTTTTTTTTTGTGCTGGGAATTGAACTCAGGACCTTGTACTTGCTAGGTAGACTTGTGCTACTGAGCTACTCCTTGCTGATTATGTCTCTTGTACTAAAGCTTTTTTTCTGTTATGCCTGCCACTGTATCAAGTATATAGTAAGCCTAGTAAATACCTGAAAAAATGCACATGCAATTGGAAGCAATTAAGCACTAAGAAATTAGGAATTCATGATTCATTAAGCTTTTATATCCTTTAATTTACTTTTCCTTCGCAATTAGTTTTTCTTTAAATGTATGCATGCTTATCATCTTTTTGTACTTTTTTTGCACTTTTTTTTTTGTACTTTTTGAAATTATTTCCACAGATACCTGTTATTCTTACTGAGAGGTGTTGAGTTTTTTGTTTTGCTGTTTAGTGATAATATTTTAAACTGTACTCCATAATGTTTGCAATTTTAGCCCCTAAAATCGGTTATTTTACTTAAATGTTTTCAGAAAGAGAAGCTGCTACAGGTGTTGGGGTCCCTTGGAGAAACCTTGTGCTACCATAAAGGCAGTGTGGGTTTGGAACAACCAGAGGTAATGCTAGTGCACCACAGAATGGCATTTGTCAGCATCGCTCTGTTTGCAGTTCGATTGTTACAAATGCTTCTTCCTGTTGAAAAGGTAAGGCAGTGCTGCCTACTGAATCTTATAAAAGAATGCTTTGCTGTGAATTTCTTTAATCATTTCATGGTTTTGTTTAGATTATTTTCAAAATATGGGTATGTATGGTGATTGTAAATGAAACATGGAAATTGAAAAGTTAACATTTTGAAAAATTTTTAGAGATCATTTGATTGAAAATCATTTTTTAAAAATAATTTTTAGAGCCAGGGAGATAGCTTAGTAGAAGCACTTGCCTGGCAAGTGCAAGGTCCTGAGTTCAATCCCCAGTACTGAAAAAAAAAATTATTTTTAACCTAGCAATTTTTATAGTATGTATTTTATTGTAGTCCTTCACTTGTTCATTAAATGTATGTTTAAATGAGTACTCATAAGTTAGAATTGGTCCCAAAGAATTTAGCATTATTAAAGAAAAGGCTTTCTTTTATCTAATATATATGTGTGTCTTTGATTTGCCTAGTTCATTTTTTTTCTGTTCTGGTACTGGGAATTGAACCCAGGAATACTCTACACTGAGTTATATCTTTGGCTCTTCCTTCCTTCCTTCCGTAGAGAGTCTTGCTACACGTCTCAGACTCATGGTGATCCTCCAGTCTCAGCCTCCCTAGTGGGGGGATTACAAGTTTGTGCCACCATGCCTGGTTTCAATGGCCCTCATGGTGTGGGGGCCAGCCTGGCATGCAGTACCGGGTATCGAACCTGGGTCCTTGCACTTGTCAGGCAGGTGCTTAGACTGCTGAGCTATCTTCCTGGCCAGCCCTTTTTATTTTTGAGGCAAGGTTTCACTAAGTTACTAAGTTACCTATCCTGGGTTCAAAACTTATATTATCTGGTATTGTAGAAGTATACCACTGTTCTTAGCTTCATTTCTTTAATAACTTTGGGTTTACCTGGAAGGCAGGGATCATGTCTCCTATACCTATTAAACCTGCCTCTGGTTCAGCATATAGTAAGAATAAGAGACTTTAGATACTTGAGAAAAATAAAAACAGACTTATAGGTACATACATACACACAACTTACATACTTGATAAATCTTTTGATTGGATGAAAGTCATAGAAAACTTAGTGATCTCTGTGGGCGAATGTGTCTGCTCTTACATCAAGGTTAGGTTTTTTTCTTCTCTACAGATAGGTTTTTTTTTTTTTTTTTTTTTTTCCATTTCCCAATTTCTTGACAAATATTTTCCAGTAGTACTTCAGAAATTATATGCTTATTAGCATACATTAATGCCATGTAATTTTTTTCCCTCTTGTTATACCAATTCATAAAACATTCAACAATACTTTAGTTTATTTGTTTTCTTCTTTTCTTTTCTTTTCTTTTTTTTTGTGGTACTGGGGATTAAACTCAGGACTTGCACTTGCCAGGCAAGAACTTATTCTACTGAGCTATCTCCCTGGCCCAATGCTTTAGTTTCTAAATGTTGATTGAGTTCATTGCTTAGCGCTGCCCTATTTCTTGTATTGTTCCTATTTTATGTGTATTACTAATGTGTGAATATTCTATTGTTTAGTAATTTAAGTGATTTTTGTTGTTGGTAGATATTTCTCTTGAAAGTTTCCTTTGTCTTCTTTCTTCCAGCAGCTTATTTGTTTAATATATTAAATTTAGTAGCATAGCAAAAGGATTTTATGAAGTATATGTTTGGTAGCATTAACTATCCTATTATTTGTCTGACTTATTTTTGATATTTGGTAATTTGTTTTAGAGGCTAAATTATAGTTTCAGTTACTTCTTGTATAAACCTATGTTTTAGTAAGTCCTTTGAAAATTCTTTTTGTAATTACAGGTTTTTTTAGTTATCTTCCACAAAGGTGCCTTTCTATCCTGGATGGCAGTGAATGTCTGTGCTAGTCTTTATTGCAGTACTTTGTGTTCCTCCAGTTTTCTACTTTAACCCTTTCTTTTATGAAGTACTGGTCTTTTATTTGATAGTTTTGGGAGTCAAATTCCGTGCCTTATAAATGCTAGAAAAGTACTCTACCACTGAGCTGCAGACTCAGCCATAGGATCTTTTTAATTTTTATTTAGAAAATAACATGCTCATTTAGGAAACATTTTAATGTACAAAGAAATTATATCTAAAATGATTGAGGTAAAAGTGTTTTGTAATGTACTTATGGCAAAAACAAAACTGTGATCCACTTAAATGAAGGTACCAGATAAATTGGCAACTGGAGAACTATTTATTACACCTTTTATTGCCTTTATTTATTAACCAGTTTCATTTTTTCCCTCAGAATACTACTCATCTGGGAAAACAAGATACAACATTACATTTGTATTGAAGATAGTATTTTTGTTTTATGAAAAATAATGTCACTTTTATTAATTTTAAGTTTTAACTTGAATTGGCCATTCTATTTGTGAAATAATTTTCTATTTTGAAGAATGATAATTTTCTAAGGCTTAAAGATTGAGAAAAATGAAACAGTTCTAGTCATAAGAGACTGGAATTGCATTTTAGATATAGGTGTCTCTCTTTATATAATATATAACTGAAAAATTGGAGCTGCAATAACTTTTTATCACAAATGATTCATTTCTCCAGAGGTTAAAATATTGATGAAATACTTTATGTTTCCTATCAATTGCTTTTAATGTTTTTTCATGTCTGTGCTTATTAGCAGAAGTAAATTAGAAATCAATAATTTATTTTATTTTCATGTAGTTTAGCTGGAATAATGTAAATTCTGCATGCATTATAATTTCGAAAGTATTATTTTTCATGGTTTTTAAAGAGAAATTAATAAATACATTTAGAATTTGGTATCTCTTTAAACATATAATGTGGAACTTCATTAGAAGAGTTTTGGTCATTTGCTTATAGATGGCTATTTTTTCTTCGACTGACTAATTAACCAGGCACTTCAAAATGAAATATAAATAAAAAAGTGCTATTCCATTGCTCTTCATGGCTTCATTTTATATAATTGTAAGGTTTTGCTGCCCTCTACTTGTTATCAGCCCACCAGCAATTGAAGTGGAATTTGAACTCTGAAGCTTTTAACCTTTGAAATGTGTTTTCTTTCATATATATGTATG
>NW_004524865.1:562070-590270 GCF_000260255.1 Octodon degus
TTCCATTACAATTAGAGAAGCTGTATTTGACTCTATATATTCTTCTTTTTTTCTTTTTTAAACCAAATATGTCATTGCTTTTAGATGTTACAAAACAAACATTAATTTGTTTAGAGATTTCCTGAATTGGACAAAATGACCTTAAAGCCTTTCAGAAACATTTGTTGATTTTTAAATGATTTTAGAGAGTTCTTATTTATAGGATAAAAAGTTGGGAGATGTGAAAAGTTTTAAGGTTGGATAAACCAAATTGGTAAAATGAAGGAAATTTTATTTGTGGAAACATATAAGAGTCCAGAGTGCTAGCTCAATGCTGAAGGAAGGTCACAGAGCATCCTGGAAGCTGCAAGTACTGTTTCTTAGCCAAGCTTACAGGGGGTAAGGAAGAGTTCATCAACAAAGCCTTTGACTGTTCTCTGAGTTTTATAAAACCTCATGATTAGTACAGTTGTTTGAATAATTCATAGCAGCACTTTGCTAAGCCTTTTTAAAAAACACTGTTAGTATTGAACCTAGGGCTTCAGGAACACCAGAGACATACCCTACCACTGAGCTACATCCGCAGCCCTAAATAACTTAAGCTGGCATTGAACTGTGGTTCTTACGGCCTCAGCCTTCTGCGTAGCTGGCATAGGCTTGTGTCCAACACCTGACTCAGAACAGTCATTTTTTTTCCATAATTTTATTGATAAACAGATAGCAATGAGACAGTTTCAAATCAAATTGCTAGGACAGTTTCAATAACTAACACACTGCATACGTTCTTCTTAGTGGTTAATTGCTGTACAAGATGTGGATTTGAGATCCTATTTACAAACACCATTAGAACAAATCATTCTATTCGTTAAGAGAATATAACTATGTATCTATCCCATCCACTTTGAATACACAGATACAAAATGGACATTCATCTGTATACCCCTTTTTTTCTAAGTTCTGTTGTTTGAATATTATAGGTGTGTAAACTCAGCAAAATATTCTAAAAGAGTCCAGTAGCCCATAATAGCATTGGGTCTTCTGTTTAACTGGCAATGTCAGAAATTATTGACCTGAGTCCCCCACAGCTCAACATAATATCATGGCTTTACTTCCTATATTTCATCTTCATATTTTTCTACTGGATGGTTAAGACCAAGGTAAAGCAGGACCTGTGCAACAAGAGTTGTAGCTTTTGGGTCTGAGAAGGTCAGTGAAATTCCCTCAGGATTTATCCTGAGATCCTGTACCTCCGATTGTAGAACCTTTGTCAGTGTCAGCCATGTGGATGAGTCACGGCCGTTGCTTAGCCAATGTGCTGTCTGTGAAAGCCTGAGAGAGTGTTTTCTCTCCATGTGACTCTCCTTAGGCACACTCTACATCATCAATCACTTTCCTCTTTGGCCCCATAATCTCCTTGATCAGAAAATTTGGGACACTACTGAGGTACATGACATTACAGTACAAGCAGAACAGTCATTTTGAAGGCTGCAAAATTCAAGCAGATCTTGGGTAATGCTCTACAGTCTGCATTGCTAATAAACATTGAGATAAATGCCATGGGTGCTCAGATTGGCTAGATTTTGAGAAAACAGTATTCAGTATTTATACTCTACTGCCTGGAAGAAGAAATGAGATGATATTGACTGTTCTTAACAGTGATGATGTATTTGAACTGAACCTTTCTTACTTTGGGTCCGATCTTGCTGATGCCTATGCCGTCAAATTTTTCCTATTTTTATCTTCTAGCAGATTATATGTCTCTTTTAACATTTAGATCTTTGACACATTTTGATTTTGGTTTAATATATGGTGAGAGGTATGTATCTAGATTCAGTCTCCTGCATTTTGGTATCAGTTTTCCTAGCACCATTTGTTAGAGAAGTTGTCTTTCTTCCAGCTATGTTTTTGGTCCCTTTGTCAAAGATCAGATAACTGAGTGTCCCTGGGTTGTTTCTGTATTCTCTATTCTGTTCTGGTGATCCACGTGTCTCTCTGTCTCTGTCTCTGTTTCTCTGTCTCTTTGTGTCTGTGTCTGTGTCTGTTAGTGTGTCTGTCTGTGTTTCTGTCTTTTAATAATGTAGCTTTATAGTATAATTTAAGTCCAGCTCGGGACACCCCCTGCTTTGTTCTGATTGCTCAGGATTGTTTTTTCTCTCCTGGGTTTCTTCTGGCTGCATATGAATGTTAGGATTATTTCGTCTAGTTCTGTGAGAAGTGTTGGTATTTTGATTGGGATTGCAATAAATCTGAGTATCAGTTTTGAAAGTATAGCTATTTTGACAATATTGGTTCTGCCTATCCAGGAACAGGGGATAGCTTTCCATTTTCTGATCTGTTACTTGATATTGTAAAACAAATTTTAACCTTTTTTTTTGTTTTGTTTTTATTTTTAATCAAGGCAAGTGAGTTTTTACCAGAGCCTATGTCAGCAGCATTATTTCTTCTTTCTTTGGACATGCCTATTTCTTTGGAATACCCAAATATTCATGAAGCTGCTGTGGCCTATTTGGAACAGATGAATTCTGAAAACTACAGTATTTATAAACGAACTGAGGAGGCTGTTTATTCAATTGAGTGTGCCTGTAACTTCCTATCTGATGTTGGTAAAGAGGTACAATGTTTTGTTAATACTGCTTTTAAAAGTTCTTTTGGTGAAATCCTTTTCAAAGTCATATATATGTCACATTTGAATTGCTAGAGGAAGGATATGTTATTATTGAGTGGGTCTGTTATCAGATTACTGTAAAGTTATATTTTATATAAAAGTGAAAGACTTTAGATTAATGAATGTCATATACTCCTAATATCAATGGTTTAAAAAAGAGGTTATTATAAATGTCTTAGCACAAAATAGCATCTATGTGAAGTAATTTACAGTGTTGTGAACTGAATGATAATTGATATTACCAGGATTATAAGGGCCATACTTGGAGAAATATTTTTGTTTTAATATTCTATGGACATTTGCTACATATTTATACAAAGAATCCTGATTTTTTGTAAATTAAATGCAGTTATGAAATACATTGTTTATAAAATGTGTGACATCAAGTACCATGTTACAGGGCTGGCCAGATAGCTCAGTGGACTAAAGAGCCTGCTTAGGCAGAGCACAGTGGCCAGGGCTCGATCCCTCATGTGCCGTGCCAGGCCCGCCCCCATTGAGACTGGGCATGGTGGAGTGAATTTATAATCCCAGTGCTTGGGAGGCTGGAAACAGGAAAATCACTACGAGTTCGATCTACATAGTGAGACCCTGTAGACCCTGTACTAAAAAAAAAAAGTATAATGTTTGACCTGAATAATTGTGTATCAGTAATTATTCGTTTTAAAAATACTATTTGGATATTATTTAGTATGTTTTTAGTGTCAGGATTAATGAATCTTGGGGATCACATTGACTATAGTAGTGCTTTTCTCTCTGAGAATATCACAATGAATCCTGAAGATATTAAAGAATTTTCTGTTCTTTTGGCATTAGTATGAAGTCCTATCTGAACCCCATATTTAGGCATTTCCTGTATATGCCAACTGTGATGTCTTTTTGCATATCTTTATGCTGCTGGCTTGTTTGTTTCTTGAGAAAGGATCTCGGTATGTAATTCAGGATAGCCTTTAATTTACTATGTAGTCCAGGTTGGCCTTAAACTCACAGCTGTCCTGCCTCAGACTCCTGAGTACTGAGATTACAGATGTGCACCTTTATATGTGGGTTGCCTCTATCTTATTTTCTTATTTCTTCAATGATCAAATTTTAAATTGTGCTGGTAATGACAATTATTTCTGTGGCGTTATTCTTTGGTCATTGAATATCTTCTGTGTTCCTAGAATTGGGCAGATGATAGAAGAGGGAGGTGTATACAAACAAGCAGTCAAAGAACTAGGTAACTCCATTTAACTTTAAGCTCACTCAGAGTTAAATAATGCACATTCACATATGTCTTTCAACTAGGGGTTTCCTCCGCATTTTTCCTCATAGGCAGAGAATTTTAGGTTACTTGTTGAGGAAAGTGGAGTTAAGCAAATGTAAGCAATCTCAGGGTCTTTGAATAATCTAATTTCAAATAGCTTACTTTTTATTAAATGCTTATAGTATATTATGATTCCATTAATTGTGGGAGTTGGTATATGTGCATAACACATTGTAATTTTTTTTACTTTCCACCCATCTCTTGGACTCCTTCTCATTATTTTAATGGATAATTTTATTGTACATAAATTTGACATTATTCTATTCTGCTTTTTTTTTTTTTAGGGAGAGAAGAATCTTTTAGAATTAGTGGAGCTTGCAGACCAAGCTTTACGTAGCTTTTCCTATCATCAACATTTTCCCTTAATAAAGGAAATCATCTGCATTTGTTCAAAGATGTAATATTTTCTTTTTTATATTACTGTAGAACACTGTATTTGTGTGTATATGCGTGCATGTAAGTTTAGGACTAATGTAATTGAAATTGACCTTAGCTCTTTGTTGTTTTTAGTTTAAATTATTTTTTATGTGACCTTTCAACTACTTATGGATAGATGCATTAACACTGTTGTTTCATTCAAGAGTAAACTTTAAAAGGGTCATGCCTATAATAAGAATGATACTCCTTGGAGTATTATACACTTCCTCTTTGTGCCTATAAAGACCAACTACTCAAACAATTAATCAACTTTAAATTTTTAAATATCTTAAATTTATGACTTCATTTGTGTAGTTTCATTTGTTGTAATTTTTTTCTTAAATGTATTTAGACATTTTGCATTTTGAGTTTTGTGGTGTTCTTTGATACTCTTAAAGAAAAAAAGATTTTATGCCCTGAAGCAAATAAATGTTCATTAAAGTTTAGGCCAGTCTGTTAAACAAGAACTTAATTGGAGGAATTAGACTAGGAAGACATCTTTTCTGATATGCTTTATAATTTTGCTTAGTACCTCATCTTAGAAGCCCTTGATGTTTTACTTTTCTTCTAGCTGGAAGTCTGCCCAGCCCAATCCATTACTACAGGGAGAAAGTCAGAAGGTGCTTCTGCATATGTTATCTCACCCGCTGCCACAAGTGAAAACTGAAACTTACCGCAGCTGTCTGGAAGTTGTGAAGGTGAAGTTTGGTTCTGTTTGTATGTTTGAAAACTTATAGTGGATTTCTTTATTGTACCTCAAAACTAAATTACTTAACCCTTATACATGAGCTTTATGGTTCATATTCCATAAAAGTAGATGGCAATTATTAGTCAATTCTAGGAAATTTGTACTATTAAATTTTAGCTTAATAAGTCTAATAATTGAATTATTTTATTTGACTTTTATAGGAGCATAGTAAAATTCATTTATTTTTCCATTATTATTTGACTTATTTTTATACACATGAATAAAATGTAGTTGAAGAGGAAGCTTCTTTCCTTTCTCTTCCCCTTCTTCTCAGAGCACAGCCTAACTTTTGATAAAGTTGATGTATATCTTTCCATCTATAATTTTTATATATTTTTACTGTATATGTATATCTGTAAGTAATATATACTATTGTTTGTTGTTTAAAGTATAATTTAATACTGTACATATGTTTTGGCCTGTATTTTATTTATTTGCTGATAGGATTTAAGATCTACCTAACTTTCTCATTTTCTTGGTTAAGTTGAATTTGCTTCCTTTTACTTATTGATAAATACTTTAATTCTATTTCCTTTTTACTAGAGGGCATGTTTCATTATTTTCAATGATGGTCTGAGAGAAATATAAAAATATATTGATTTCACTTGCTTTGGAGCAATAATTTAGCTGGTTAGAATTACATCTCCAGCTCTTAGTAATGCTGCACTAAGTAGTGTATTGTCCTCAGGCATAATGTCCTCCACGTTTTGGCATGTATCAAGTTACTTTTTTTTTGTCTGTTTGAGCCAGGTTCTTGTTCAGTCTGGCTTTGAGCTCATTTTGTAGCCTAGGCTGGTCTTGAACTTGCAATGATCCTTCTGGCTCAGCCTCCTGAGTGCTGAGATTACAGGTGTATGCTACTGTGCCTGGCCATTATATCCATTTTTAAAGTTAATTAAGATTCCACTGTAGTTATATATTGCTTTATCATTCATTCCAGTTTCGCTGTGTCCATCTGTTGTGAACAGTGCTATGAACATGGGGTACTAATATTTCATTTAGGCCTTTTACTGCTTTGAGTATGTAGAGCCAGAAGTAAGATTACTGGATCTTATGGTTGTTCTGTGTTTAATTCTTTGGGGACCACCCTTTTGTTTTGCAAAGTGGATATAGCATCTTATGTCCAGCCACCAGTACATGAGGGTTCTAGTTTCTCTGCATCTTCGCCGACACTATTTTTTGTTTCTTTTTGCCTTTGATAGGAACCTAAAAGGTATGAAATTCATGAATTTGTATTTTATCTTGATTACTTCTAAATTTATTTATCAAGTATTGAATATCAATTATTATGTTTTTTTTTCTATATATTTACATTGTTTCTTTTTTGACTTACTCCTTTTTCAGTCTGGTTTCTTTTTGTCATTGTAAATTTTAAAAATACTCACTTTATTTTTTTATTTTTTCAAAATTTTATTGATAAACAGCAATGAGACAGTTTCAAATCAAATCGGAAGTACAGTTTCAACAAATAACACACTGCATATATTCTTCTTAGTGGTTAATTGCTGTACAAGATGCAGACTTGAGATACTATTTACAAACACCATTAGAACAAATCATTCTATTCATTAAGAGAATGCAACTATATATCTATCCTAACCACTTGGAATACACAGATACAAAATGGACATTCATTGGTATACCCCATTTTTTCTAAGTTCCGTTATTGAATATTATAGGTGTGTAAACTCAGCAAAATAGTCTAAAAAAGTCCAGTAGCCCATAATAACATTGGGTCTTCTGTTTAACTGGCAATGTCAGAAATTATTGACCTGAGTCCCCCACAGTTCAACATAACAACATGGCTCTACTTCCTATATTTCGTCTTCATACTTTTCTACTGGATGGTTAAGACCAAGGTAAAGCAGGACCTGTGCAACAAGAGTTGTAGCTTTTGGGTCTGAGAAGGTCAGTGAAATGCCCTCAGGATTTATCCTGAGATCCTGTACCTCAGAATGTAGAACCTTTGTCAGTGCAGCCATGTGAATGAGTCACGGCCATTGCTTGGCCAATGTGCTGTCTGTGAAAGCCTGAAAGAATGTCTTCTCCCCATGTGACTCTCCTTAGGCACACTCTACGTCATCGATCACTTTCCTCTTTGGCCCCATAATCTCCTTGATCAGAAAATTTGGGACACTACCGAGGTACATGACGTTACAGTACAGGTTCTCATATGTCCTGAGTCTTAATTGACCTTAGAAGGTTAGGGCCAAAATGTTGGCTTTCCTTGTAGACCTCCTTTTTCTCTGATTTTGGTCTGCAAACTTAGGTTGTTAACCATCCAGAAGACAAGCTTATTGTTATTATCAAATGATTTAGGCTATTAAGCTTAACCTCACTATCTCACTGCATTTCAAACATCTTAGACATAATAAGGAACAGGTATTTTTCATCAAGTATTGATATGTTGAACTTTAAGTCCCTACATAATATGATAAAAAAAATTTAAAAATTAGATTATATTTTAAAAATAGGATAAAGAATTCTATACTTCTCATGTTTGCACATAAGTCCAAAAATCTCACCATATACAACCTTGAAGCAGGACAGTCCCACAATATTCCTTTCCCTGTCTCTTGCTTTTATTCACCACCCCCTTCTTCTTGAACATCCACCTACCCGAGAGACATCTTAGCAGTAACTGGCATGTCATGACAAGCCGCCCATATTCAGAAGACCACAATGACAGGCACTCCAAACATAATACTCACTTTATAATGTTTAGATTTTTCTGTTATTTAGAATTCTTTCATCAATGTTATGGCAAAAGAAATTCCATATGGTGAGGATTTTAGCAGATACTGTTTTTATTATTTTTTTTAATGTTTTTAGTACAGGGTCTATAGGGTCTCACTACACAGATCAGACTCTGAGTGATCCTCCTGTTTTCAGCCTCCCAAGTGCTGAGATTTCAGGGGTGTGCCACCACACCCAGTCTCATTCACTATCTCAGCATGCCCCAGGGGCGGGGCTAGCATGGCATGCTGGGGACTGAACCCTGGTCTCTGCACTTTTAGTCCACTACACTATCTGGCTGGTCCTGATACTGTTATTTTTATTGTCACGTCATCTTTAATATAGGAATCTATTATTTAGTTAGTTGTGCTGAGAATTGAACCAAGGTCCTCACATATGGTAGGCAAGTACTGTACTGTTTAGCTACATTAACAAGCTGGGCATGAGAATATGGAGCAGTGGTCTATCAATTCATGAACTTAATTCTTTCCATCATGTATATATATTGTATGCTTGCAGTTGGCTTGCAACTAGAATCATGGAATGAATTCTGTGACCAGATTCATGAAAATAATTAAATTTGTGAACTGAGGTACCACTGTATTCTCTGTAGATAGTTTTTCTTTATTCTTCTTCCTTCTTTTTTTACATTTAGTTCTTTCTTTTTTTTTTTTTTTTTTTGAGACATGGTTTTAATTCATAGTTTAGACTGGCCTTGAACTTACTGTGTAGCCCAAACGGGCCTTGAATTCATAACAATCCTCTTGCTTTAGGCTCCTGAGTTCTTGTTTCCTGTCTTCTGGGACTTGGCAGAAATGATATAGCTTTGGAGCATTTGTTATGGAGGCATATTTTCATATGTTGAAATGCTCCTGAAAAAAAACTAAGAGCCTTTGAAAGTTGAAAGTAGTAGGACTAGACCAGGGTGGCTGGTTGAGGTTAGGTGGGCTTAGATGTAACAGAAGGTGAAAGAATCTCCTTCTACTGAACTTGTATTTTCTTTGAGGTTGAGAGGCAGTAAAGGGGGAGTTAGTGTGTTAAGAATGACTGATATGAATAGATATTTGATTATATATATTAGGAGATTGGGTCTGCGTTGAAAGTTTAATTGATTGTGTCAGTAATCTCTATGGTAAAACCAGGCTACTTTGTATACTTTGGCTTGCTGTTTGTCATTTTGGGGAATACTAGTACATCCTTTAGGACTTGAAATGTTTAATTATTGGTGGAAAGAAGTGAAGGCTATTGATGAAAATGAGCTAAATGGTTGAAATGATAAACTGTAGAATCAAAGGATGTGAACATTAGGGGAAAGAATGTAAAAGGATTTATGAACTAGAGCTGAAAGAAGGATGTACTACCAGTTATTGAGCAAGAAGATTGGACATCTGCTATGGAATAGGACAAGTCAAAACTAAATTGAAGTATTTCTGAGGTACTGAATTATGTGAGTATCACTGGGATGAGGATGCCAAGAAACTATCTACATTTGGGATAGTTTTTACTTTCAGAAATTGAAAATAAAACTTGAATTCTATCTCTCTGTCTCTCTTGCTTTTCCTTTCTTTCTTTTTTTTTTTTTTTTCCTGCTGAGTATTGAATCTAGGGCCATTGCACTGAGTTACACCCTTACCCCTTTTATTTTTTTCACACAAGATCTGGGTTAGCTACACAGGCTGTTCTTGAATTTGTTTTCTTCCTACTTCAGCTTCCCAAATGATAGCTGGGATTATAGACATGCATCATCATACCTGGCTACTTGAAGTAAATTTTAAATAATTTTTAGAAAATAGAAAATTTGTCAGGTAGGAAAAAATTTGATATTGCAAAGTTACTGCTAGATATCACCATTTTGCTACATGAATTGAAAGAGGAATAACTTGAATGTTAATTTATTAGAGGAACAATAGGTAAGAATATCAGAAATACAGATACAGTTCAGAATATCAGAGTACAGATACAGATACAGTTACAGTTCATCTGGAGTTTAATATTTTAAAAGAATCCACTAAATCCAGCAATGACTTTCAAAATCCTAAGTTCTATGAAGTTTTATAATCCAATAGTATATATTTTGTGAAAATAATCGGAATCTACATTGGAGTTTTTAAAAATGAAATTTAGCTCTTAGCTTTTAAAAAGTAGGGCATGTGGCTGGGGGAGAATGTCCTTATTGCAAGAGATTCTCTTCTCACAAAAGATACTGAATTATTTAATAAAGTATATAAAATAAAAACATTTATTTTCACAGGGCTAAAATAATGTTTAAGTTAAAAGCTCCAAGTGATATTTCTTATACTTAGTCCTCTGTACTGAAAAGATATAGTGTCTGGTTTTGTTTATTTATTTTATTTTATTTATTTTTTTATGGTACTGGGGATTGAACTCAGGACCCTGTGCTTGCCAGGCAAGCACTTATTCTATTGAGCTCTCTCCCTTGCCCAGTGTCTGGTTTTAGATTTAAGCATTTGTGTGTGTATTTCACTTTAGTTGACAGTATTTTCATATGAGATACATATATATATATATATATATATATTTTTTTTTTTTTTTTTTTTTTTTTTCTGTGTTTTAGGGAAGGGTGTACAGGGTGTTCAGGGTCTCACTACTAGATTGGACTCGAAATGATTCTCCTGTTTAAAGCTTCCCAAGTGTTGGTATTACAGGCGCATGCCACCACGCCAAGTCTCAATCACCCACTCAGTGCACCTAGGGGGCAGAGCTGGCATGGCAGTACCAGGGATCAAACTCCTGACCCCTGATCAGCTGAGTTATTTGGCCAGCCTGGAGTGATTTGGCTGGCCCTATATTGTTTTGTTGTTTTTTGAAAAATCTCCCAGGCATTGATAAATGTAGGGGCATGGTACTGGATAGGTACTTGGCTTTTTCTTTTTTCTTTAAGAGCAGAATATATTCATTGGATGAAAGAAAGCTTCTGTCTGAGAAAGGGACAGAAGGAAACCTAAGTGAGTTGCCAAGGAACCTGTCTTGGGATTTTATAGAGCAAAACCATGAAGTGAGGAGAGTCTTAAGATTGGAAACATGGGAACTGGCAAGGTGGGCATGAGGTGGGATGAAACTGTGGTCAACCAATGAGATTATAAGCACAATTGCTCAGGTAAAATTGATTAAATCAGGATCAAATGGGAAAGCTGGTCACATAGCAAGCAGGCATGAATATAGAATAGGGCCATTCTTGTAGGGACTTGGGTTAGTGTTCTTCCTGACTTATTCAAGATGATTGATACCTATTTAGCATATCAATCCCTGATGTCTATTCCTAGGGAGATATGTGGCTGTATTTCTTTAATCTTTTCTCTTGAGGGCGGAAGTGCCAGTCTCTCCCACAGTTACAGGGTATCTTTTCTATTGTTGGGTCTTTTGAGGACCTAACCCTGTCTGACTGCCTGCAATATTTCTAACTCAGCTGCTTACAACATTAGCTTTTTCGTTTAAGGCTCAGTTGAGGAAGGGAAGAGAAAGCGATATTCTTATTAAGGATGATTTTATGACAACTTGGCATTATTTACATATAAATTAATTTTACACTTATATCTGAGGCACTTACATATAAGACTTTAGTGATGGAATTGTAAAAAGGACAGAAAGGATCCTTATGATCATAGAACTTACTTTCTAAAGATAGGGAATACAGAGATAAGTATATATAATAAAATATATTTAAAAATGTATTGTCTGATATGAAAGAAATGGAAAAGGATACACAAATAGAGAGTAGTTAGGATGAGTGG
Source organism: Octodon degus (assembly GCF_000260255.1). Lineage (NCBI taxonomy): Eukaryota > Metazoa > Chordata > Mammalia > Rodentia > Octodontidae > Octodon > Octodon degus. Next base: position 573,674 of record NW_004524865.1, read on the forward strand.
GTTCAAATGTTGGTAGGCTGGATAGAGAGGGAGACAGGGCTTCTGGGCAGGAAAGCAGCCATGAAAATGCTGGGCAGGGAAACAGCAGTGAAATGCTTTTATGATGAGAAAGCACTTTGCATATTTTAGGAACACAAAGGTCAATGCACTTGGCACATACTAGGAGAATAGAATGGTACCAGATTGAGTTGCACAGATAGGCAGAAGTGGCCCGCTTAATGCTTTGCCAACCATTCTAAAACTTTGAATTTTTATTCTAATTACAGTGAGAATATATGAATAATTTAAGCAGAAAGAAAACTTGATCTGATTATCTTTCTAAAATGATGCTCTTTGTGTAGAATGAATTGTTAGGACTCCAGTAGAAACTATAACACCCATTTCATTGTAGTAGCTTCGGAAAGATGATGCTGTAATGGAGATGTAGAGAGGTAAGTAGAGTCAGGCTATAATATGGATATAGAGTTAATTGCTGAAATGAGGGTGAAAGATACAGAGAAACAAGGATGAATTCTAGGATTTTAGACATCGTAGTTAGATTTCCAAATACAGGACGTGGATTAGATAGAATTCTGTTTGAACTAAATTTCACATGCTTTTTTAAAAACTCAGATGTAGAGTTACACTATAGAATGTAATAATGATCATGCCATAATAATGATCAAGGTAGTAGAGTAGCTAACACTTACTGAGCAATACTAGTGACTTATGAGTGTGCTATCTCTGACTTCTCGAAACAACTCTTAGGAGTTTGTCTAAGGTCATTGAACCAAAATAGGACTTTGAAGAGTTGGCCAGATAGCTCAGCAGATTAAAGCACCTGCTTAGGCAGACTCGGGAACTGGTGTTCCATCCGTGGGATGCTGTGCTGGCCCCACCCCTGGGGCATACTGAGACAGCAAATAAGACCTTGTGGTGGCACGCACCTGAAGTCCCAACATTTGGGAGGCTGAAAGCAGGAGAATCACTGAGTCTGATCTGTATAGTGAGACTCTGTAGACTCTGTACTAAATACATTTTAAAAAACTCAACAAAGTAGGACTTTGAACCTGCATAGTTTGCCTCTGGAGCTTATATTCTTATGTAGTGCACCACACTACCGTTAGAGTATGAAGCCAAGGTTATGTGTAAAATTATCAGTTATCAGCACGGAGGTGATTTTACAATCTAGGCGCCTCATCTCCTGAGACACTAGGAAATAGATGACCTCATAGATGATATTTTCCCAATTGTATAGGTGGATAAACTGAGACTCGAAGTTAAGTGCCTTAAGGAAGTAAGTTATAGCTATTTTTAAGCCTTAACTCTGATGCTTTAGCTCTTTTGAAATGCAAGATTGTTGCGTGAAGTTAATAGTCAAGGAGAAAAAATAAATATAAATAAATACATATAATGTGAATAAATATTAAACTATAATATAAACACATAATATAAATAAATACATATATATTATGTATAATTGTTATAGATAATTATTGGTAGTAAGTACTTTGCAGGATGAAAAAGGTCATGTAACTTGCATTTTTCACCTTCTGTATTGTTTTTATATTAATATTTCTGGTAGCTTTTTTTCCCACTTTACCTCTAACAAATATTCTTCTCTATCACAAATTGAGAAAAGAGTTTGTGATATTTAGTCTAAACGATGGCACACAAAGCTATTACTTATATTTCACGTGCTATCGTTTCTCTACTCAGTATTTTGTATTTTGATTTGCAGTTTTTCTTTCTGAAACCTCAATAAACTAAGGATAGGTTTGTTATTTTGTTTCTATACTTTACACTTGTCAGCTTTAAGAGATAGTGGTTGTTTCAGCCATTTTGTTTAATTTATCAAAACTGTGCTTGTTGACAGAAAGTAATATGTCTTATACAGACTCATTGTTATGTAATCTTTTTCATGTTCCGTTAAAGTTTTAGTAAAGTGAGAACTAAAATTGGAAGTTATAAATGTAAGAAACAGAATCTTTGTAAAAATGAGTGTTACTAATTAAAAATATTTTTATACTATTTTACAGGAATGTTTAGGTGTTCATAATGTCACTGTGCCTGTGTCTTCCCTTTGCAATGGAATTCATTTCCTACTTCACCCAAAAGTTCTATATGAAATCTCTGCATTTGGTGTCCAAGAATCCAGAAGTGAGGTATGATATGTTAAAAATTAGTGCAAAAAGTTACTGTACTTAGTTAAATCAAAGTAACATTCTAATAAAACTGGATAATATAATGACAAACTAAAAAGAAATTTATCTTTTTGACTATATTGGTTATTATTTATATGAAAAGAAATGTTAAAACATGTAATTAGAAATGCAAAACACTGTTCTAAAAGAATTTGTCGCATAATTTATATTTTTCATCTAAGACAGAGAACTAAAGAATAGTTTTTGAAAAGATATTATTTCAAATTTTATGAAGATCAAAAAGCAGAAATTATTAAGAGAACTGGTTGAGATGAAAAAGTAAGAAAATGGTTTGGAAATAAGAACATTTGAAACATGAGACATTGGTTGTAACACCTTTCCAGAGTTAATACAGTGCTGGAAGTATGTGAGATGCCTTAGTTGGACATCTCATCTTACTGGATTACTGTGTTTGTTTTGCTGAGTAGGTGAATGCTGCTGCCAAGGCCATTCTGTTGTATCTGCTTCAGGGACGATTTATGATGACAGCACTGACCTGGAACAAGTTTATTGAGTCTCTGTGTCCTGTCATTCCAGTGCTCCAGGTATTCTGTGCAGTGTACCTTTAGCCATAACCATTTATCTCTGACTGAGTATGATTGATTAAAAGCATGCAAACAGCTGAACTGTCCTATTGTCAAAAAACTGAAGAGAAGCCATGGTGGCCCTGGGGATAAGTGAGCAGGAATTGTTGTTTTATTTCTTTCAGCAGGTTAAAGAAGGGAGGGCTGGCCTGAAAGCTCAGCGGAATAATGTGCCTGCTTATGTAGAGTGCAGTGGCCAGGTTTGATCCCTGCTGTGCTGTGCTGGCCCTGCTCCTAGAGTGCACTGAGACTGTGATTGAGACTGGGCATGGTGGTGTGCCCCTATTACTTCTGCTCTTGGGAGGCTGAAAACAGGAGAATCAGTGCAAGTCTGATCTATATAGTGAGACCCTGTAGATCCTGTCCTAAATACAGAAAAAAAAAAAAAAAAAAGAAGGTTAAAGAAGGGTAGCTAATTTGTCTAGGTAGGCTGTATATTTCTGTGTGGGTGAGTATTTAAGAAAGGAAGTGCAGACATTACAGCCTGAAAAATAGAACTGAACCTGTGTAAAGGCTTTTAGGTAAAAACTGGTAGTGCTGGGGACTGGGGAGAAGGCTCAGTAGAATAAGCGCTTGCCTGGCAAGTGCAAGGGCCTGAGTTCAACCCCTGGTTCCACCAGAAAAACCCCAAAAAACAAAAACTGGTAGTGCTTTCTTTTAAATTTAAAGAGAACACAAAAAATAGTAAAAAACAAACAACCCCCCCAAAAAAAACATTAGAAATATGTAATTTCACTAAACAAAATGGCAGGAATTCAACAATGGTTGTTATTTTGCATATTGTTATCTAAAAATTAGTTGTTCAGATTATCAGATAAAAACATGCAAAATTGGTCAAACATTTTAAAAAGAAGAGAAAAAAAATTTAAGTCTTAACTGTTCTTTTCATTTAACCAGCAGAAATCAGCATTGCAGTTTTCTTAAGCTATCCTGTTTATATACATAAGTATTTCTTTTTTCTTTTCTTCATTTTCTCCTTTCCCTCATCTCAGTTGTTCCTTCCCTTAGAACACTTTCTTTCCCTCTTGCAGTATCTAGTTTATCTTTCCAGATTTTATTTACCCTTTTAGGTTTTTACAATAGCAAGACAATATGATGTTTACATATGTGGATCTATTTATTTCACTTATGAGTATGATCTATACTGCATCCATTTACCTATCAAAGCTTTGAGTTTATTTTCTTATAGCTGAGTAATATGCCATGGTATAAAAATGCCACATCTTTTTTATCCATTCTTCAGTTGATGGGCACTTTGATTGTTTCTAAGATTTAGCTATGACAAATTGCTCTGTTATAAGTATGGGTATACATATGTCTCTGTAGTATGACATTTTCAGTTCTTCTGGAAAAAAAAAGAAAAGAATCAGTTGGATTGATGGGACCTCTAATCTTAGTTTTTTTAAGGAATCTCCACATTGATTTCTGTAGTGGTTGTAACAGTCTACAGTCCCATCAGCAGTGGAGAAACATTTTCCCCTTTCCCTTCCAGCATTTTTAAAAATATATTTGGTACAGGATCTCGCTGCATAGGTTAGACTCGTAGTGTCCCTCCTGCTTTTAGCCTCATCAACACTGGGATTATAGGCATGAACCACCACATCCAGTCTTGATGGCTGGATCAGCATGTGCCAGGGGCGGGGGGGGGGGGGTGGGGGTGTAGCATGTGGTGCTGGGGATTGAATCCCGGTCCCTGTACTTGCCTAAGGAGGTGCCTATCTGCTGAGATAGCTTGCTGGCCCGTCAGCATTTATTATTGGTTGACTTCTTAATGACAACTATTCTTTTTGGGGTGACATGGAATGTCAGAGTTATTTTAATGTTCAGTGTCATTGTTCATTGAAGAAATGCAAATGATAGTGCTTGTTAAGCCCATTGTCCATAACTAACTTGCAATCTAAATTCTGTATATATGTGATGAAAGTAACACCTTGACTAACAAGCATTTTGAAGCAAAGTATTTTGTCAGGAAGCTCAGGTCTTGACCTTCTTTTATGAGTTTAAAGACATTATCATGCACAGTCATTTTTCAGGAAAGCCCCAGCCTTAGTCCTTGAGGTACATGGGTCCTGGTATCATGTACCCAGTGTTGGTAGCATTCTCTCTTTGTACTGGGGGGGAAGGGGCTGAGGATATATAATATGTTTCATTGATGGGAGATGTTAACTGCTAGAATCTTGGAAAATAAAGAAATGAGCAAATATCAAAATTGCTAAACATTTTGAAATTTTGTAGTATTTTCAAAATATAGTTGTTTTTTAATCAATATGGTTTTTCAGTGAGAAGAAAGATTTGTACTAATAGTGTTTGGACAGGATATCATGTTTGCATCTTGTACTATGAATACTATGAAGACAACAGTATGTAATGTATTAATTATTGTAACTGTTCTACTAACCTGTTTTGAAGCTGTCTCATTGCTATTTCTTTCTCAATAAAATTAATAAAAAAATCAATGTGGCTTTATTTATAAATCTTATTTAATTTAGATTCTGAAAAGGGACTATTCAGTTCAATTGAAAGGTAATTATGAGTTGTATGACAGGCTAATACAAGTATTATATTCCAGTTGAAAAGGTAACATGAATAGAATCAAACATAATTTCTATTTTAATAATTTCTCTTTTAAAAAATTATTAGGGCTATGCCGATCCAGAAGATACTTTGGGTAACTCCATTCTCCTGCTAAGTGAAACAAGTTCTGAGGGAGGAGAAGGAATTCTTCCTTGTACTACACGTTTAAAATTCATGCTGCGTCTTTTGCTAGTGAAAAAGTCATCGTGAGTACAACATAACCTTTTGAATATAAAAGATGAATAGAAACATTCTAGGAAAGTATTTATTAAACTAAAAGCATTTAAAGGGTAGTTATTTTGTATTATTAGGTGGAAGTAACCAAATATGTGAAAGTGAGCAGATGAAAGATCTGTTAGATGCTCTCCTGAAACACTTTGTCCACTTGACAGCTTAGTTACCCTTGTCAGGTCAGTCAAGGTGGTGCTGGAGGCATATTGGAGAGTCGTAGAGGTAATTAGTTTGTCAAAATTATAGTGTGTATCTGTCTATTTAGAAATTGTTACTTTTCTGGAATGATCCTTATCTGGAACTGTGTTTTGCAAATTAAGGTTTCCAGGAAGGTATATTGGGTCAAGTACTTCCTAAAGAAATTATTCAGGTACTTCAGTTTAACTCAGTTTGTGTTATTTCTTAGGAAGTTAAAAAAGGTCCTTTCTCTGGCAATTATTAGCGTGCCATTGCGACTAAAAGAAAAGGAGGAAATACATTGCTTCTCTTTTTTCTATATTAACTGTAACATGAATCTTTTGCTGTCTTTAGGAAACATTGATTAGGTTTGAGAAGAGAAACAGTTTAGCATCAAAATAACTAAAAAGCAGAAAGACAGATACATGATTAACATAAGACTTTCTATTAATGACCTTTGTATACTTGGTGGTTTTGTTTTTCTGACAGTCTCTAGTGGCAAGCTGTATTCAATCTTCTTAAAAATTCTTCCCCTCCTCACTTAACTGATTTTAATCCTAACCCATTCTCAATATTTGATGGGAATTTTCATATTTGAGAAGAATCTAATATAAAAGTCTTCATACATTGTACTGATATTATACTTCATTTACTATTAGTGGCTACCTCTAGTACCCTAGAGGTTGGGCTGACTATTTGGACTCCAGTCGTGGGTCTGTAATACTTTTAATGATCAAGATAAAACATTATTAGAATTTGGTGATACTGAAGTAGAGTGTGATATTTAGTGTGTTTCATTTGAATTACTGATTATTATTTATTTCTGATGTTTATAAGTATTAGAAAGTTGAATTTTAGTTATATATGAAACATTTTTAGTAGAAAAAGGAAAATACTAGTAAGATCAGTAATATGGGTAATTATTATACTTTATTGATATACAATGATTCTTTATAATTACAGCTTTTTTGGTAGACCTTTGTATATTCCAAAATATTGACTTATTTTTTTTTTTTAGGGTCCGTTCACTAGCATTGAAGCTTTTAGCATTTCAACTTACAAGTGAAGAAGGAGCTGATGCAAAGCGCCCTTCAATAGATGCCAGAGTTCTTTCCAGAGTTACTAATTTATTTATTGTGAAAAAACCTATTGAACTCAAATTGGATGACAGAAGAGAACTGGTTATTAAGGTGACTATGAGTTTATTAAAACTATGTGGTTACGTTACTTCATACAGTTGTATATCACATATTTTATATGACATTGTTCAGATTGTATGTTCCATGTGAGAATCATGATTCGTGTCAAATTTGAAATTATGTTTTGAGGCCCCCTGTAATTCACTATGATTGTGTAGTGGTTAGTTCTCTACATTATGAAATTATGTTCTGGGTTCATCTGGATGCATTTACTGATTGCTGGAGAACCTGTGATATGCCATTGTATTATAACACTGATGCAAATTATTTTGAGTAGTATCTTAAATACAGGGTGAAGAAAAGAAATTTTGTGATGATTTTTAAAAACAAATGTCACTGACTTAAAAACTGTTGATTTCTTTTTATGTTGGTATTGCCTATAATAGCAAAATAAGAAAAATGCCAAAACTTTTAGCCTCTTAATTAAGGAGAAAAAAAATACAGAGTACAATGGCAGTTTTTAATATTTCCAATAGTTCTAAGAAGTTTTTTTAATAGTTTTTCTCAATCTTTGGCTTTTTATATACCTCTAGAAATTCAGTGTCCATTTTCTTGTTTTTAACCAGGTCCATACTTATATCATACCAGACTAATAAGGAATTCTGTAAAGAAGGTTTTTCCTAACCTTCCTTGATTCATTTCTATGCTTTATAGGTTCACATTTCACTTTGAGTTCACAATCTGGCAGTGGCTATTTAAATTTCTATTAGCTTTCCAATATCAAAGATGATAACAGTATAGAGCCACATATAATACAGTGTTTTTTTTTTTTTTTTTTTTTTTTTTAGTACTAGAGATTGAACCTTGGATCTTTTGCCCAGTGGTTTTGAATATATTTTGAGACAGGGTCTTGCCAAATTGCTCTGACCTAAACTTGTGGTGTTCTTGCCTCTGTCTCTCAGTGAGGCAAGACTGTAGTCTCAGTGCTGGGATTACAGTCATTTTCTACCGTGCTCAGCTAGGACATTTTTTTTTTTTTGAATGGGTAAATATATTCAGTGCTTTTTGGACCTCATGTTTAGGGCTGAATAATAGCCAGTAAAGAGGATTGGAGAGTCTTATACTGGCTACATACAAGGTTCAGTTGGGGGGAATTATTTAGAGCTAACCTGCTCATAGTTACTTCTTTGCCATATACATGTAGTTTGGAGGGAGAAAATGGAAATTCTGTAACTGTCTTTTCTGAGTTCATAGTAGGGTTAGAATACGGCATTGGGTAAAAGCAAGAAAGAATGTTATCTTTGTCCTTTAGTGCTGGTTTTACTGTTTCTTACTCTGTCCTGCCATAAAGTGAGGTCATTATCCTTGAATATTAGTTACCTCTCCATCCCTGTGACAAGATATTTCAGAAAAAGCATGAGGGGAAAGGTTTGTTTTGGCTCACAGTTTCAGAGATTTTAGTCCATTTGTGAATAGGCTGCATGTAGGAACACAAGGATATCCTGAGTCAGAGCTTGATGGCCCTTTTCAGGGTGACTAGTAGGCTATTAGGAAATATCAGTGCTTTCTAGGATGGTGTTAAGGGATTAATGGATTAATGGATTATTCCTACCAGAAGTACATATTAATAAGGGAAGCTTATTTGGCATCATGTCTCTTTGTTTTAGATCCTAAATTCCTTCTTGACCTTGTGTATCATTGTTGCACATTTACATGTAAATATATCAGTTACCTAAAGAAGTTGACTTTTTGAGCTATAGTTAGTTATTACCTTAACTGTAAATTTTATTGTGGAATTAGAAGCACATGAAATATAATTTTCTTTTTTGATTTGTAGTTGGAGACTATTGAAAAGGTATATGAAATCTTCACCTCAGATGATGTGGATCTGGCTTTGAGAAGGTCAGCTGCAGAACAGTTAGCTGTGATTATGCAAGGTACCATCTTTAAGGAAAGTGATTTCTGTAATATTGCCATGGGATTTGATATCCTGTGCATTAGTGTCATGGGTAGCAGGCTGAGATTTATAGGCTAGATACAACTTGTGGCCTGTTTGTTTTCTTCACCCTTCAGGTTATAGTCACATCTTTAAAGAAACAAAACCAAGACCACAGAATACATAAAAGAGACCCTATGTCACCAGCAAAGTTGAGCATATTTATTGCCTGATGATTTGCAGAAAAAATTTGCTAGACTAATAGATAATCATTATCTAAACTATAGATTGTTGCTTGGTAGAATTATCTCCTAAGGGCCAGCCAAATAGCTCAGCGGATTAAAGCACCTGCTTAGGCAGAGGCAGGAGTCTGGAATTTGATTCCTGGGGCTGCCATGCTGACCAGGCCACTGGGGCATGCTGAGATGATTGAGACTAGGCCTAGTGGCACGCATCTGTTATTCCAGCACTTGGGAGGCTGAAAACTGGAGGATCACTATGAGTCTGATCTATACAGTGAGACCCTGTAGATCCTGTAGTCTGTCCTAAAATACAAAAATAACTAACTAACTAAATAAATATCTATATCTATCTATCTATCTATCTATATCTATCTATAGATAGATAGATAGATATAGATAGATATATCTTTTTTTTTTTGGCGGAACCAGGAATTGAACTCAGGCCCTTGTGCTTGCCAGGAAAGTGCTTACTTTACTGAGCCATCTCCTTGGCCCCAAGAATTATCTTCTAAGATAGCAAAAGATTTCTAAAAGTAAATTATATTTCCATCTCAGTTTACTTAGTATGTGTTGTTTAATTTGTACATCTTGCTCAGGTAATTAAACAGTACATTTGTGGGAGGTAAAAATAATATGCTAGAGCCCGAGGAAATAACTCAATAGAATAAGTGCTTTCTTGGCAAGCACAGGGTCCTGAGTTCAATCTCTGGTACCTCAAAAAAAAAAGCTATAGCTGTACATTTTCTTTAAGGATCTATTTTTAAGTACAACTCGAAAATATAGTCTTAGCTTTATTGTATTTTTTTAAGCTTTATTGTATTGTTATTCGATAGGCTTCTATTCTCTTGATTACTTTTTCTATTTTTTTTAACTTTATTTTTATTTTTATTTTTTTTACTTTTTATTTTTTCCATCTCTGTTATATGTACTTTAATATTTGTGAGAAAAGATAACTTTTCACTTTTACAGATACAGATTTTTAGTTAATGTCCCTTCTCTTAACATTAGTAGATATTGGAATGAGAGAGTAATTTGAAAGAACATGTTCAGTATATTTATAGTTTTAAAATTTTAATGTGTCATCAAAAATGACAATTTAATTAAAAACAAGCTGAAGACTTGGGAAGGCATTTCTCAGGAGTACATACTGATGCCTAAGAGATGAAAAAATTCTCTGTGTAGCATTGAGTAAGATGTAGTCAAAACCACAGTGAGAACCTGGGTGTGGTGGCACATGTCTGTAATCCCAGCACTCAGGAGGCTGAGGCAGGAAGGTTGCTGCAAGTTCAAGGGCAGCTTGGGCTACAAAGTGAGTTCAAGGACAGCTTGAACTGTATAGTGATACCCTGTCTCAAAAAGCCAAATCATTAAAAAAAAAAAAAAAAAAAAGCCAAACTAAGACAGACTGTACCACATTGAGATGTCAGCTCACTCTAGTTAGAATGATAGTTATTAAGAGAAAAACAATTGAGGAAAAAATATCAAAAAGAGGAGTAAATTCTGACAATAATATAGAGAAATGAGAACTCCTATACATGCTTCATGGAGATGAAGTTAGTACTGCCATTATGAGAAACCATTAGGAAGTTCTTTGGAAAAATTAAAAATAGAGCCCCTTAGGATTCAGTAGTCCTACTTCTGAATATATATCCAGATGTAAAGAAACCAGTATTTTGAAGAGACATGTACAGTCTTATGTTGGTAAAGCACTGTTCACAATAACAGAGTTGTAGTGCTAATAACAATAGTACAGAATAAAGAAAATAAAGCTCTAAAAAATGTGAAGAATATCAATGAGTGATAGAAAATACCTGCTCAATGTTATGCCTAAGGAGTTTGATATTCAGACAGATACTAAGGTTAAGCTCAGCTGCCTCTGTTATAGGGTAATAATATCATTGTGCTTCTCTCCTGGAGGGTTAACAACTTAAGCTGGCAGATTAAAAATTAGAGAAAAAGAAGGGCTACAAGGATAGCCAATATTTTGGCCCTAGCCCTTCAAGGCCAGTGAGGACTCAGGACATAAGAGAACCTGTACTGTGACATCCTGTAACTCAGTTGTGTCCCAAATTCTTTGTTCAAGGATATTATGGAGCCACAGAGGAAAGTGATTGACAATGTACAGTGTGCCAAAAAAGAGTCAACTAGAGAGAAAACATTCTCTTAGGCTTTCACAGAAAGCAAATTGGTCAAGCAATGGCTGTGACTCATCCAGATGGCTGACACTGAGAAAAGATCTACAAACTGTTGTTCATGGTTTCAGGGTAAATCCTGAGGGGATTTGACCCTGCCCGATACGAAAGTTACATTTTTAGTTATATGGGTCTTGCTTTAACTTGGTCTTAATTAGCCAGCAGAAAAGTATAATCATGAGGTATAAAAAGTAAGCCATTTTAATATGCTGAGCTGTAAAAGGCTCAAGTCAACAACTTCTGACATTGCCAGTTCTGCTGATAATCTACTACTGTTATGGACTATTGGACTATATTGGGTTATTTTGCTGAATCCAAGCACCTACAATATTTGAATGGCAGTGGAACACCCATCTCTCACAAAACAAAACAAAAAAGGGGAATATAAATGAAGGACCATTTTGTAGTGAAAAAAATATTTATCTGTATATACAAAATAGTTAGGATAGGTATACAGCTACTTTCTTTTAGGTCAGTGAGAAGAAAGATTTGTACTCATAATGTTTAGACAAGATATTATCTCTGAATCTTGTACTCTGAATAACTACTATGAAGACAATATGCAATATGTTAATTATTGTAACTGTACTACTCACCTGTTGAAACTATCCCATTGCTATTTTTCTCATTAAGATTAATAAAAAAAAAACCACAAAAAATAAAAAATGTGAAGAACCCATCTTGTTAGAGAGTATTCCTTCAATATCGTTAGCATTTAAAAAGTACAACAGGGGCTGGGAAGATGGTTCAGTAGAGTAAGTGCTTGCCTGGCAAGCAGAAAGGCCTGAGTTCAAACCTTAGTTCTGCCCCCCCCCCCAAAAAAAAAAAAAAAAGAAAAAGAAAAAAGAAAAAGTACAGCAGTGATATATGTTTATGCTTATAGCAGTGCAATTTTTCATAGCTAAATCTTGGAAATGGGCGACAGATAGAGCTCAGTGGCATAAGTGCCTGCCTGGCAAGCACAAGGTCCTTAGTTCAATTCCTGGTACCAGGGGGGAAAAAAAGGTAACAAATGAAAGAGTAGTCTACAATGTTCTAACCATGACTTAAATCTTGGAAAACACTTAAATGCCCATTAACTGAGGAATGGATAAAAAAGATGATATTTTTATACAATGGAGTATTATTTGGCTATAAAGAAAAGCTCAAGGCTTTTTTAGGTAATGGATACAACTAGAGACCATACTTATAAGTGAAATAAATCTGATAATTTGAATAACTATTTTAAAAACAATACTTTGAAGAACAGTTTTGAATTCCTATCATCTTGCTTTTGAAATTCTCAATTATTAGTAATGTTTTTTCTTATTTTTTATACTTTATTTATTTATTATTTATTTGTGGAGCTGGGGTTTGAACTCAGGCACTTGCACTTGCCAGGCAAACGCTTATTTTACTGAGCTATCTCCCCAGCCCTATACTTTAAAATTATAAAAATAAAAAAACTAATTTAAACTGTAATATAATTTTGGTTTCCAGTAAGTACTGGAGGTAATGCAAGCCTTTTTTTAAGGTAGCATTTGGAGATAGTATAATGAAAGCTACTTATTTAATATCTGTGTGTTTGTTCTCAGTGAAAATACTGGAGAATATTTGTAAGTTATTAAATACTTGCCATCCATCTACAAATCTATAAATGACTAGAGTTTCTGGTTCTAGTAACAGTATGTATGTGTGTGTGTTTATGACTTTCAGCAAATGTACTATCTGAACATATGCTTAGTAAGAACTCATATTCTTCAGAAATATACAGGATACATTAAAATATCTTTTTCTATTGATAGTTTTAGGATGGAAAAATTTTATTGATAGAAAAATGTTTATGATGCATGTTCTATCTAAATATTTTGAGGTAATCTATTTGTAAAAGAAAAAATATCTAGACTAGTCCCCATAAATATTTTTTCATAGTTTTATTTCTTATATTATATAAATAAATGTGCTAGTTATTTAAATGTTTTTAGTTTATAAAGACATATATAAAGTAAAAAGTTAGAAGTTTAATTTCAACCCTAAGCATAATTATAAGTAATTTGTAAGTTGTGTGGATACCTGACATATATTTCAAAATATTTTTGAAAACTTTGAAAATGTGTTTGAACTTTTTTGTCTATAGATATTAAAATGCATGCTGTGGTGAAAAAGTTATGCTTAACTGACAAGATAATTGAATACTTAAATGAATGCATAAGTCAAGATGGTGAGGTAAGACTAATGGTTAAATATAGATATTGGTAGATTGATGTTATTATTAATCAATTGTGAAATTGGATTTAGCTGAATTCGGATACATGCTTGGACTTTAAATCTTAAGTATATCCATTATCTCATTCTTTTTAAAAATTTCTAAAATGCGATCTCACTAAAGAAAAACTGATCTTAAAATTTCTGTAAGATATTTAAGTAGAAGTACAAGAAATCTTGAAATCTTCTTTTCCGTAGAAAGTAATTCTCAGTATTTATTTGGACTTAGTTTCAAATAATTTTAATAACAAAAGCATCCATTTAGAATAGGATATATATATATATATATATCCTACTTATATATATATTTATATATATAAAGCTCTCCTCAAAACTGATGAAAATAAAATAACTGTGTTTTCCTTCCTGATCAGGTTATAGAATGTTTGATTCTGCCTTGCCTCACGCTCCTGAGGAAGGTTTTATGTGCTGATCCACTCATGCGTGTTTCCCTCTCACAACAGTCTTCTCTCTTGATCCTGTTATTCAGAGGTAAAATAAATTGTTGATAATGATATCAGCCTTAGTTTTAAAAATTTTTATTCATCAACTGTAGGTAACACTTTCCATTTCACCAAGAAAATTACAAAATTTCTTATCCCTATGATACTAAAAACTCATCACCAGCCATTAGTACTACTCTGAACATTTCCCTATAATCTCGTTTCTTAAACTAAAGGTAAGAAAAGCTGAATCCTTTCTGATTGATATTTGCAATATTGGAAATTAATTTCCACTGAAAATAATATTTTTTTAAAAATAATATTTCTTTATACTTGTAGTTAAATATCTTAATGGAAATTTTAAAGTTAGGTCAGATTATGTATATGTGGCTATGGCCTGTGTTTCTCAGATGGTCAATGATTGTCCAGAAAGAGATGAAAATGCAGCTGCTGTCATTTCTTCATTTTTTCAGTGTTCAAATTTTTTTTTCTTTTTGTTTTGCTTATGGTGTCATATCCTGGAACCTTTTTTTTTAAAATTTGGTGGTGTTTGATTATCTTTAGATTGTTATCGAGATGATCAACCTAGTGTGTGAACTGTGGAAACTAGACCATCCTGAGTGACACTCAGCATACATTTCTTCTATTTTATAAAGTGTGATTTTTCTCTTAAAATCTGTTTTAGTATGATTCTCATTTAGTAATGAGAGATAAAATGCTTAGATAAAAAATAGTCTCATATAGTTTTGTCTTTTTCTCTTCTGACTTCTTAATAGAGACTGTAAGATATTACAGAATTTTGTTTTGTAGAGGTTAGGTTACTGCTTTTAAATTTTCCGCAAGAGGCATCTTGATGAAATATTTCAATAATTTTAACTTCGTTGTCAGTCATATAGGAAATAAATGAGATTTATGTTCAAAAATATTAATAGACTAACTATTGTAGTGTATTTTTCTTAATTTTTGCTTACTAAGAGAAAAGGATATAGTTTATCCTAGCATAGTAAAAGTTCAAACCGGTAAAAAGACTAATTGTATTTAGGCTTAAAATTTTAAGGGCAGTATAAAATTCTTATAAGCTCTTATTGAGTGATCATCTGAAAGAACAACAGTCATGGTTTTCTAGTTTACTTTATTCAAGTTAATTCCCTCCCTGTTAATCTCATCCAATTGAATTTAGTCCCTAGTTTACCTGTTCATTTAAATTATTAAAGCATTGTACTTATGAGCATCTACTAGAATCAAAAGTAGTTTCCATGACAACAGAATCTGTACTCTTTCAATGTTAGTAATTATTCTATTGCATCACGCAAAAATTACTTAAATGAGTCTGAACAAGATCACAGTGTCTCCCCTTAATGTATTTAGTTTTTGGGCAAAATTATTATTAGCAATAGTATTATTATTAGTATTAATAATAATTGTTAGTATTTTTTATATATTTAGTACAGGGTCTCCCGGGTCTTACTACTGCATAGATCAGACTCATTGTGATCCTCCTGTTTTCATCCTCTCAGGCACTGGTATTAAAGGTGCACACCACCACACCCAGTCTTACCATCTCAGCATGCCCCGGGGGCGGGGATGGCACAGCATGCAGGGGATCAAACCCTGGTCCCTGCATCTACCTAAGCAGGTGCTTTAATCTACTGAGCTATCTGGCCAGCTTCAAAATTATTTTTTTAACCAGCTGCTCAGCCAGGAAAATACAATCTTCAGCAAGTACTTTTTTTTGGGGGAGGGGGGGTACTGGGGATTGAACTCAGGATCTTGCACTTGCCAGGTGCAAGTACTTATTCACCACATACTGTGTGCTAGTCCTTTAGTTAAGTTGCTAAGATTGGCAAATAGACTCTTGAACAACTTAAAATAGAGCCAGAGATTTAACAAATGAGTATAAAGTGTAGCTAATTGACACATATCATGAAATCTCTAGCAGTAGAACAGGTACTGAATAAACTGGTAGTGGACCTTATTTAATGCTTCTTTGGAAACGTGGCATTTAAGCTGGCATTTCAGAAATGGATAGAGTTTCAAATGGACATTATAGACTTCCAGAATGAAGGGGCCTTGGTTATATCTGAGAAAGAATGGTATGTTTGACATGGTGGTTAGGTACAGAACAGCTGGATTTGGAGGTGTCAGGTGAGGGGTAAACGGTGGGGTGATGCAAGGAAGGCAATTCATGCTTATCCTGGCAGGAGCTGTGAGCAGTGGTTGGACACTGTTTCATGGGGTCATGTATGTTTCAGAAAAATTATTCCATCTGTAGTGTGAAAAATACATTGAAGGGGTATAATAACTAAGTAACCTCTCAGATACAGTACTTTGAATGTCATGCCACAACTTAGTGCTCTATTTCAAGATTAGAAACTGATAGTTATTGTTTGCGACACCATCCTAAAGTGAGAAAATTGAGACATAAGGAGATTTGTTAATTTGGCCAGAGTTGTGACCAGGCAGGAAAAGAACTCAGATATTTTCTCCTTTACTTATTTGTTTTTAAGTAATGAAAAGCCAACATATCGTCATTTTAAAATTTCAGACAATGTGAAACTACAAAGTAAAATTCTAAGTTTTCTCTTTCTTTTCTTTCTCCTCTCAATCTCTCTCTCTCTCTCTCTCTCTCTCTCTCTCTCTCTCTCTCTCTCT
>NW_004524865.1:590800-592643 GCF_000260255.1 Octodon degus
GGTGCAGGGTAGCAGGAAGCTCTCAGCACACTCACTGGACCTAGCTAGGACTGGGTCTCTTTATTTTTCTTTTGATGCTTAAACTGATTCATTCAGTTCAACTCCTTTTAAGTAGGCTCTCTTTAAAAAAAAAAAAAAAAAAAGGCTTTTTTTTTTTTTTTTTTACATAATCCCCTAAATCTTTTGGTTTTTCTTTCCTTTTTGTTATAGAGATATATCCAAAGCTACTTTAGAAGGTATTAGCTGTTTCTCCTAAGGAGTCCTGGTTGCTTTTAGTGAAAAATTCCAATTAAAAAATATCTTTACCCACTGAGTTATGCTTCCTGATTTGTACTTGGAACTATGCCTTGGCTTATGGATATCTAGCCTGGTTTTCCTGGGGTGCTCTAATGAAGGGGTATTATCTTAGGCTGCATCTAAAATGTTAGTATTAAAGAATCTTACATGTTTTAATGATAACAATAGATACCTGTTTTTATGGATGCACACACATGTGTAGGTAGGTTGAACTTTTACCAGTAATCGCTGTGCTTTAGTTGCCAAGTCACTCAAGCACATATAAGGTCTGACTGACTGGTGGGTACAGGAGATGGAGTTAGCCCTACCCTGCTCCCTCCCTCCCTTGCAGTTTACTCTTGTCTTTCCAGTCTGCACTCCAGCACTGAGTAATCTAGTTATGAAAATTATTGCTAAAATATCACATAATTGTCAAAAGTTTAGTCTTATGAAGCTACTTTACTAGCTGTCCTGATCACATAAGGCCTATGGGCGGGACAGCCCTGCTTTAGTTTCTCTTATTGAAGTAGATGATTTAAAAAGACACATACAAGTATCTCCTAGAAAGTCTTGCCCTGGGGCTGGGGAGATGGCTCAGTAGAATAAGCGCTTCCCTGGCAAGTGCAAGGGCCTGAGTTCAATCCCTGGTTCTGCCAAAAGAACCCAAAACAAAACAAAACAAAACGAACAAACAAACACCCGAAAGTCTTGCCCAATTGTATTTATCCAGTATCAGTCATAAATAGAATTGGGAATTAAAATATTTTTTCTTAGCAAAATATTTTTTTTGTTTTAAAGACCAAAAAAAAGAGTCAACATTTGAAAACAGGATAGTAGGAGAGAACAATGTTTAGTACATTTTTAAAGCATTTTCAAAACAATTGCTCAGATTACAAGATGAAAAATGATCATACAGTATAAGCACAAACTTTCAATGAACAAATAGAAATTAGTAATTAGCTATATATGGAAGTATATAGAACTATATATCCACTGAACTATCGAGTGTGTGTGTATCAACTTTTTCTTTTGCCTTTTCTCCTTTTCCCCATCCCAGTTTTTCTTTCCTTTTAAACTGTTCCTTCCCATTTCACAATATCTGTTGTATATTTTGGATCTTATTTACTCTTGCAGCTTCTTATACTTGGGAGATTATGATGTTTATACACGTGAGACTGGTTTATTTCTCTTATGAGTATAGTCTCATGTTACATCCATTTACCTGTAAAAGTTTCAAGTTCATCCTTTTTTATACCAGAGTAATACTCCATTGTATAAAAATACCATGTCTTTTTTATCCATTCCTTGTTTGATGGGCATTTGGGCTCCAAGATTTAGTTATTACAAATTGTGCTGCTATAAACAAGGGTGCACATTTATTGCTGTGGTATGTTTTCAGTTCTTCTGGGGAAATGCTCAGAAGGGGAATAGCTGGGTTCAATAGGACCTCTAATCCTAGGTTTGTGAAGAATCTCCACCCTGATTTCCACAGTGGTTGTACCAATTTACACTCCTACCAGCGGTGGAGAAAGGTTCCTTGTTCTCCATATCCTTGCCAGCATTTGTT
>NW_004524865.1:592743-600447 GCF_000260255.1 Octodon degus
TCTCTCTCTCTCTCTCTCTCTTTCTCAGACCTGGGGATTGAACTCAGGCCCTTTAACTTGCCAGGCAAGTGCTTATTCTACTGAGCTATCTCCTCATTTACTTCTATCTCTAAAATATTTTAATTATTTTGTCTACATTGATCTTATCTATACATACTATGTTTCTTAGACTACATAACGGTACTGTAATCTTTTCTTTTCTTTTTTTTTAAAATTTATTTGTGTGTGTGTGTGGCCAGCTCAGCCCACCAGGGGCGGGGCTGGTTGGCATGTGGTGCTGGGGGATTGAACTGCGGTCCCTGTGCTTTGCTAAGCTTGTTCTAAGTAGGTGCTTTAAGACCACTGAGCCATCTCACCAGCCCCTACTGTAATCTTTTCTTCAGGAAAACATGATGTTGAATATCTTTCCATATATATGAATCTAGTTTCTTAAAAACGTGCAACACTGCTATGCTACTATAGAATATTTCAAAGTTTTAGTTTGTAATATTACTGAATTTTGTTTCAGGTTTTTCACTTTTATAGTATGATTTATATGATCATCTTTTTGCCTAGATGGTAATTGGAATTGATGAATCAAATAGATTGTATAAAATATGGTTGAGTTTCTCTCTAAATCATTCCCATTATGAATCTAAAAAGGTTCACTTTCTTTACAGTTTTGCTACTAGTGCATGTTTAATTTAAAGAAAATTAATATGACATTGTTTTATTTTTATTTTTTATTTTTTATTTTTTTTTGTATTTTAGGGAAGGGTCTATAGGGTTTTCAGAGTCTCACTACTAGTGTGGACTTATAGTGATCTGCCTGTTTACAGCCTACCGAAAGCTGGGATTACAGTCATGCACCACCACGCCCAGTCTCAATTGCTGTCTCAGTGTGCCTCATGGGTGGAGCCAGCATGGGAGACCCGGGGATCCTGAGGGATTTTTCTATTTTTGAAGAAATTTATTATCTTTTTAAAATTACAATTCAATTTTTTTTTTGTATGAATTCCTTGTTTTCCTGCTGTATTTATTTTCTTTTTATTGACTTCTTGGATTTGTTTTTGTAACATAGATAAAAACTCTTATGAGTCTTTCCATTATATATCATATATTACAAACATATATTAATAAAACATAATGTTGAAGTTCATTCTTTTTAGCAGTAAACACATCCATAAAGTTATCCTCCTTTCTATTCAGTTTCCTTAATATTTCATGAAGATTCTACTATAGTGACTGAAGTTGGAGCACTGTTTTGTCTTCTGCTGTTTGATGAAGTATCAAGAATGGATATGTGGTAAGATATAAGAACTGCTAAGTAATTTGTTCTTAATTATGAACCTGAAATTTCCAGGGCAATCTTATAGTAGTGCCTGGGGAACTTTGATTTATGAAGCTTTCTGTACTAGATATACATAACTTTTTCCTCCTGAAAAGACCTTCATCAGGCAATAATCAACCTTGAAAACTAGAGATCAAAAATACCAGCCTCAGTCAACACATCCTTGCTTTACTGTCAGAGCAGTCACCAAGCAAAAGAACAGTGATGGCAGCTAAGGCAAGGATTGATTGATTGGGGCTGGCTTTTTTTTTTTTTTTTTTGAGAGGTATATCTTTTTGAAAGATATACTCTGCAGTTGCACTCTGCAGTTAAGGCTGGCCTTGAACTCACTTTGCAGCCAAGGCTGGCCTCAAACTTGGAGCCCTTCCTGCTTCAATATCCCAAGTGCTGGGATTATAGATGTGTGCTATGAGGTTGGCATGTTTGATATATAGTTTTCAAGACTAATTATTTTCTGGGTAGGTTTAGGGGAAACAACACTTTAATTTTTGGTTTGAGTAAGCAGTATTAAAGAGAATATTGGTTCATAAAGTTGCCATTAATTATTTTTGAGTATTATTGAGAATAAAGTTAAAAAATTAAAGTAGTGATTTTGTTGTTTTTTAAAAAAATCTTTTAAATTAATTTTATTTTGAAAAGTAAAAAACAAAAGTAAGTACAAAAATCAGAAACAAAAATAGAAACATGCTAACATAAAACAATACATATGTTACAGATTTTCAAAACAAGAATAGCTGGTTAGCAATTGTCAGTATATTATCTATTTTTTATCTTTTATTCATTTTAATGAGAAAAAAGATAAAATAGCAGTGAAACAGTTTCAAAACAGGTTAGTATAACAGTTACAATAATTAATACATTGCATGTTGTTGTCTTGATAGTAGTTATTCAGAGGACAATTGCCAGTTCTGCTGATTTGCACTACTATTATTGGACTATATTGGGTTATTTTGCTGAATTCAAGTACCTACAATCTTTAGACTGGCTTCAAGAATGTAAAGGTCCTTTAAAGACTTCTCCAAATACAACTTCTCTAACTACAGAGGAACACCCATCTCTGACAAAACAAAACAAAAAAGAGGGATATTTTAAATAAAGAACTGTTTTATGGTAAAAAAAAAAAAAAGATATTTGTATATACAAGATGGGATAGATATACAGCTATTTTCTCTTAGTTCAATGAGAAGAAAGGTTTGTACTAATATTGTTTAGACAAGATATCATATCTAAAGCAGTGATTTTGTTTCAAATGTATTTTTAGTACATACCTTCAATTTGGTGTGCTTTTTCTTTAGTATTTTATTATTTAAAAAAGAAGAGGAGATGTTAAGGATAATAAGACCTGATTAATAATTGATATTGGAAGAACAACACAAAGGCCAGCTGCTGACACATCCATTACATTGTATGAATTTTGTGTTTTATGGAATTTTAAAAAGAAAGCATAAGTTATTCTTCATAAGCAAATCCAGGTAGTTGCAAGCGTGAAATTAGGTGACAGATCCAATTGTAGTTTTGATTTTACTTTCAATCAAAGAAGTAAAGCAGATCGTACTATAT
Source organism: Octodon degus (assembly GCF_000260255.1). Lineage (NCBI taxonomy): Eukaryota > Metazoa > Chordata > Mammalia > Rodentia > Octodontidae > Octodon > Octodon degus. The sequence continues at coordinate 595,634 of NW_004524865.1, forward strand.
AACACTTTGTTCTACTAAGTTGTGTTTTTCCTTTTATGAAATAGGTCTGTTAATCCTTCCAGTAAACCTTTGCCATCAGTCTTCAGTTTGCCTGTTTCAGTTCTTAGAAGGTAAAAAAATATATATATTTATCTAATATTTTGAAGGTTAAAATTTTGTTACTTCAAGGAAACTATAATCTAGAATTGGCTTCAATTTTTATTTAGCATTTAAATCATATAATTTATAGTGTTTTTCTATTTCCTTCATAGTTAATGATTTTGAGGTTTTAGTAACTTTACATCCCTACCCAATAACTTTTTGTTTTGATGTAGTTCGAATATTCAGAAAATAGCTCACAAAAATTGAAAGAACTATATGCAGTGCACACCTTAAGATCTTTCAACAATTCTTAACATGAGTTTGTGTGCTTTCTCTCTCTCTCCTCCAATATGTTTTTAAGTTTATACTTACTATCCTCCCTCAACCATTTAAAAATTTCAGACTTGATTTACTCTTTCAAAATACTAGATCCTGCTGGGCATAGTGGTGGAGGTCAGATCCCAGCATTTGTGATGGGGAGGCAGGAGGCCATACAGAGCTGCATAGTGAATTCAAAGCTACATAGTAGGTCTCAATAAACCAACCAACCTACTAACTAACTGAACAAAGAAAAACCAAAATACTGCATCTCATGCATGGCCTTTGCTTTTCCATTGAGATTTTTTTTTATGTATTGTATACTTGATGTATAAAATTCATGAAGCATGAAGTTCAGGTACCATGAAACTAACTTGAAAGCTATACTACTACAAGCCATTTTCTGTCTTTTTCATTGATTTTTACCCAAAATGTAGTCCTGTTTCGATTTTTATTACTATACATTGTTTGTGCTGTTTTTTGATTTGTATGGTAGAGTGAATTTTTTTATTCAACTTCTTTTGCTCAACTTGGAGGGATTTTTTAAAACTATTCCATGAAGCAGAGGTTGGCTCTTTTTCACTGTTAAGTATCATTCTTTATAACAGTATGTAAATGTTTTACTTACATGTATTGGGTGTTTTTTTTGCAAGTTTTTTTTTTTTTTTTTTTGGTGCAGCGTCTCACCTTACATGTATTGTTAGATGGACACTTCTTTTGTTTCTTCTCTGGAATATTCTGAACAAATGACTGCTAAGAACATTCTTAAACATGTCTAATTACTGTGATACAGGATTTTTGTATTTTGTGTACTAGATGCTACCAGATAGTATAACAAAATATATCAATTTACATTCTAATGAACATTGTAAGAATATTAGCTGTCCCACAATGTTTTTCTTCATCAGAATCTACTTTATGGATTACTTGGATAGCTTTAATAGCTTTTATTTGGCTAATGATTTATAAGAGATATATTTTTCCATACTTGTGATTTTAAATTTTGTGTCCTTACATTTAAAAAAAACTGTAATTTTTTGTTCAATTCTATAATATTTACCTTTAAATGTAGTATTTTAATGTATTTAGTATTTACTTTTTTAAAATTTATTTTATTTTTTATTTTGTTTTATTTTATTTTATTTTTGTGGAGCTGGGGATTGAACTCAGGCCCTTGCGCTTGCCAGGCAAGCACTTATTCAACTGAGCTATCTCTCCAGCCTCTAATATTTACTATAATTGCTAATATTTTTGGATACACATTTGTTATCTTGCTGTATTCTACATGTCCGGTATGAGGTTTTTTTTTGCTTTTTCAGATTAATTTTTAAAGTTATTCCATTTTTGTCAGTTGCTAGATTATAACTATGAATCTATATTTTGTATGTTACTTCTGTCTATCTTATATAAAAATACAGTATAAGTATTTATGGGACTTTTTATAATATATATAACGTAATCCATATAAAAGAATATATAGCCTATGTACTATATTATTAAAATCTCTACATTAAATTATTTATTTCCTTAACTAGAAATTATTTTTATTTCATTGAAAATAGTTCAAGGACTTTAGAATATTTTTTAGTTAGATTTATATATGTTAGGCCTTTCTATTAATCATCATCTCTTCTTGGTTTCTTTATTTCCAGCTGAGATTTATTTTTTAATGTTTTTTGTAAAATTCTTTTATGGTTTAATTTATTGTAGTTGTATTAGCAATTATTTTACCTGATTTCTCCCAGGGTATGTGTAATCTAAAAATTATTTTGTTCCAATTTTAAAGAATATTTGTACTAGTCATAGAATTTTGATTTGTAGTTGGAGTCCATTCTTTGTTGAAAAGTAAGTTGTCAGTTGTATTGTTGCTTCTTTGAAGAAAATATAGGTATCTTAGATGTCCCTTCCTCCGTGTTCCTGCACACTATTTTTCAGTAGTGGGGACCCTATGCCACAGCCAGCTGTTTGTTGTCATTGAAAGCTCTAAAAATTTTGCCATCACTGTGTCACATGTTGATTATTAAAGCACTATTCAGATATATGTAGCTTTTGGTTTTTTTCCTGGCTGCTTTAAAATCTTGTGTCTTTGTTGTGATGAGTCTAGCTGTAATTGTTTTATATTCTGCTTAATACTCATATGACTTATTGAATTGAGGTAGGTGTTCTTTATGCTGTTCAAAAATTTTTACTTTAAAACTGCTTTTGCCCAGTTTTTTTTTTTTCTTGGATTCTCATTACAAGTACTTGAGATAATTTTGCTATGTTAAAAGAAAAATTTCAGTAAAGAATGATTTATGAATCAGCTACAGTCAGAACCACCAAGAGGTTCAGAGAGTTTCACTACAGCAGTATGGGCAGTGAACATTTAGCTTGGCACAGAGAAAATATATGTGAAGGATCTTCATAAAGATTGGTTACATGAAGATGAGAACTACCTTATCCCGGTGGTTCCCCAATGTAAAGAACTACAGTGGTACTTCATTTCACAAATGCTTTTGTGAACAGTTTGGTTCACAAATTTTGCTTTTGTTTGTGAATTCTGCATTCACTAGTGGACATTACTGGCCATCTTTCCTGTATGAATTTGAATGTAGCCCTCTTTTCCAGAACTGTACAATGAATTAAGTTCGTGAACCACTGTATGCACTATATGTGATACTCTTTGCATAATTTTCCTCCTTCTGCTTCAGTCTGATTATTTTCCAATAACATGTCTTCTGATGGTTTTCTGCTCTGACCAATATAGCATTACATTTATCTATTGAGTTTGAATTTTAATTATATTTTTCATTTTTAAAATCCTCATTAGATTATATGTATGTATTTCTGTTGTCTGATAAAATTCTCTTGTCTTGCAGTGCGTTTCTTGAAAACATTAATTACAATCACTTTAATAGTTCTTTTCTAATAACCTCAATATTCAGTTCTTCTCTGATAAATTGGGTTTTTCTGCAGCTTTTTTCCTCTGATTATTTTATATCAATCAATTTTGTGTTACTATAATGAAGTATCTTTATAAGAAAAGGGTTTATTGGTTCATAAATTTGGGCAATTCCAGTCCAAGGCTAATGGCCCTATGTGTTTTGGGCCTCTGGTAAGTATATCATATTATGCCAGGACTGTGATGAAGCAAAACCACTTCTGTCTTGACGCAGGGCAAATAGGAGCCTGGGATCCTACTGTCTCCCTTATGAGACACCCCCAGTGACATCAAAGCCTCCCAGTAGGTCCCACCTCCTAAGTATCTCACCACTCTGCCTGTCACCCTTTTAATACATGGACCTTTGGGCAATCTGCCACATCATCTTTCAATTTATTCTGCTCTGGCAAGCCTAGTAATTTTTAGTGGAATACTGCACATAGCAAATGAAAAATTGAAGAGACTATGGAGATAGTCTGTCCTTTCACAGATGATTGAATTTTCTCCTGCAGCAGTTAGATTATGAGCAAGGGTTGGACTGAATTGATGTGGGATTTGGGTTCAATCTTTGTAAAAGAGAGTCTGGTTTGCTCTTGAGCATAATTCTCTAGGAATTTAAACTTGTGGGTTGGAATAGTTACTGTCCTTTTCTCTTGACAAGTATTAAATGTTATTTATTTATTCCTACCCCCATTTGGCTACTAAAAGTTCTGAAATACTGTTTTATGTGTGTCCTGATAGGCTTGTGTTTTCTTCAGAATCTGAAGATGCTGCATGGGATAAAGCTTTGTAAAATGTATGGCTTAGCTTTTCTAGTTATTCTCATTAGGAAATTAGTTTTTCTTTCATAGCTGGAAAGGAAGTTTCTAGATTTATGTATTTTTTTTTATCTTAGAAGATTCTCTCCCTCTTTGTCTTTCTTAATTATGTTCTCTTTTGATGTTCATGTGCCAGCTTGGTACAGATTGTTCCATGATGAGAACTTTCATGATGAGGTTCTTATAATAATGCCGAGTGATCGCGTATGGCAGTGATGATAGTTTTTATTGGCATAAAAACTTTTCTCTGATAGATGATACTTTGAGAACTGTGGCTGTCTTATAACTTGACAGAGATACTTTGAGATCTGTCAATATCTATAACCTAATAAATTTTCTCTAGTAATTTTGCATACATTGATCATTTCTGTATTATTTTTCAGGTCCTGCAGAAGGTGATCTCATTCTGTTGCTTTTTCTGTGTGTAATAGATAGCATTCTCCCATGTCCCACTCCCTTTTTGGAGTACTGTGGATTTTCATGTTTATAAAGGTCTCCATTATCTTTATTTTTCTTTTTATTTTCAAAGTTTTATTGATAAACAGATAGCAATGAGACAGTTTCAAATCCAATCGGAAGTACAGTTTCAACAAATAATACACTGAATATATTCTTCTTAGTGGTTAATTGCTGTACAAGAAGTGGACTTGTGATCCTATTTACAAACACCATTAGAA
>NW_004524865.1:606691-616263 GCF_000260255.1 Octodon degus
CCTTGTTCTCCATATCCTTGCCAGCATTTGTTATTTTATTTTATTTTATTTTATTTTATTTTTATTACAACCATTCTTTCTGGGGTGAGATGGAATCTTACTGTTGTTGCAGATCTCTTGAATGACCAATTATGTTGAACATTTTTCATATATTTATTTGCTGTCTGAATTTCTTCATGTAAGAAATATATATCCATTTCATTTCAGATGCCCATTTTGCAAAATTGTTCTTTAGCACTTAGGTATTCTAGGCAGTGCTGTCTTGTTAAATTAACTTTAAAAGAGATCTTGTATCTAAAAATACTTCGGGTACTCTTGTTGAGTTTTCTGATGATGCACCTTTGCTCTTAAGAAAAAATAAGTTGGGAATTCAGTCACTTGGTGACCTCTGATGATAGGCAGTTTCTTTAGCATCCTTGAGAAGTCTCATTTTGATCATCAATGAAAACAGGTGCCATGCCTTATAACTGTGAATGAGTGGAGTGGAAGAAGCAATATTTGACAGAATGTAGGCATGCATGTGTTAGCTGGAAACTTTCATGTTTGGTTTGCTGTGACATGGACTCTGATTTCAGGAGTGTTAGGTATTTTTGCCACAAGTTGAGTATAACATAAGATGTAATAAGTCCTCGGGAAACAGTTAAACGATGTTTTTTCTTTTCATAGTTTAAAGGATAGAAGAATAATTGAAATATTATATAAACCATAATAATTTAGAAAGAGGAATTATGGGAGAAGTTTTTGCATTATTATGCAATGTGAAACAGAGATAACTCAATTTGTGACTCATCTCCTTGAATCCTGTTTAAGAATGTGTGGTTTGTAATTATTTATATACATTTTTCCTAGGTATCATCTACCAGTACATGTGGATGGCCACCATGCTGTGAGTCCTTACTCAGTAGTTTTGCCATTATCTGCTGATTGTTTGGCCTTGAAGCCTGTGTCAGATATGCTGAGAATAGCCTGGAACTTGTCATGGTATCATGGGAGTGATAATCTATTCAAGCAAATGAACTCCGAAACTAAAATCCAAGAGTAAGCAGTTATATGTAAAAATAAGCATTTATGATTAAGTGCTTGTAACCAATTAGTTAGAGTTTACGTTTTCTTTATGTTATGTAGCTTTTTCACTTGGTGCTAACATCTGCTTCTGGTTTTAACTGAAGATTTTTTTTGTACTTTTTTTTTTGTGTGGTACCGGGGATTGAACTCAGGATCTTGCACTTGTCAGGCAAGCGCTTATTCTACTAAGCTATCTATTTCCTGGCCATTTTTACTTTGTTTTAAGGATTATGTTTATTTAGTATTTTTAAAATTACCACACAAAAGATATTTAAATACTTGAATTTATGTCAAGTTTGTTTAGTTAATAGGTCTAAATTATGAGCAAAAGTGCCCAATAAGTATACGGAATGTTATTACTGTGATGATTATTTTTGCATTTTTTAGTATTCTGATTTGTCAGATTGTTAGGAATAAAAAAATGTTTTATATTTCTGTAAGAAAGAATGAGTCAATATAAATACTTAGAATGTTATTTAAAACTCTAGTATTAGCACGCACCAGTTTTTTTGTTGTTGTTGTTGTTTTATTTTGGCTTTAAGTCAGTGTTTAACTGAAAATGAAAATAAAACAATTTTGGAGGTAAAAACTTATAATAGAAATAAATGTGAGCTTTTATTTAAATAGCTTTATATTGATCTTTCTTCTTTTTTCTAGATTTTCAGATACATTGAAACTCTCCACAGTGGATATCCTTACTCTGAAGATAACACACACAGCCAGTGGGTTGCAGGACTGCTTTCACTCCATTGTTCAGGCTGTAGCCCACAGGGATGTGAGGGCTGCTGTCACGCGGATGAATTTTTATCTTCTGAATGACAAATTGTCTTTAAAGGGAGGCATCAGCCCATGTGGGGTTACCGTGAAGTCCTTGGCTTGGCACAGTGCACTAAACAGGTTAGTCTAAGCATAGTCCTGTCCGTTTCAAAGACCTTGATTGAATTGTATTTGGATTCATCTTCAAACCTTTAAAGATAAGAGCAAATATTCTTACTGTTGCTATCATGAGAGAAATGTTTTATATAGAAAGTAAAATTTCAGGATTTTTAGTATTTGTCAGAAATACTAAGAGCACAGAAGAAATATTAACTTATTCACTGCATTTTTTTATTTTTTATTTTTTTATTCACTGCATTTTTGAAATAATTGTTAAAAAACTTAAAAATTTTAGTTAACTTAGAAAATTTTTTTCATGAAAGTAAATAATGAAAATAAGACATGGGCAAAATACTGAATGTCTATTCCTGTCTGTATTGTAAATGAGTTGAAACATCAGAGAATTGATTAATAGGTTGGGTACACCTGCTACAGGCTGTACTGTTTTGTTTTGCTTTTGTTCTCAAGGAAATTATCCCATTTTTCTTTTTACTCTGAATTTCATGAAGGTGATTGTCTTGTGTATGTCCTTTAATTGCTATTGGAAAGACTCTAGCTTGTAAATTTAGCACATTTAACTGGTAGCAGATGGTTGCATTTGCAATAAGACTGATAAGCAACTGCTGTACCTAGTTTTTCATTTTATTTTACATGTGACTTTAGTGTAAAGCATGTAAATTTCTTTATTAAATATAAAGTATGCAATTTAAAAAAAATGCTAGGTTAAATGAGTTTCTAAAGTGAGCTTTTTTATTTTGTTTTCCTTTAACAGCGGGTCCTTCCCTGTGATCTGCCAGAGCCAGCTAGTACTGTCTTGTGTGAGAGCTAATGGCTAAATTTTCAGGATTTTTGAAAGTTGATTTTTAAACTACTTTTAAGAAGTATATGACTTACAACTATTTGAAAATAAGATAATGATTATGAAAAAAATCATCACTTTCTAATTGTTTTATAATATTTTGTAATCTGTGCCCATGAGGTGATTTTTACTATATGTGTTTTATAGAAATGCAACATAGTTTAGTGCTTCTGATCTTCTCTTTTCATCTCCAGGTTACACTGTAGTTAGATGTTGGCCTTAGTAAGGATGCTTAAACCATGTAAATTAGTGAGCAGCAAATTAGCAACCTGCTCCCTAGTCAGTTGCGCAGTGTCAGCCCGTTACTTTTAAATATTGTCAACAGAGGCATGTATAAAACTTGAAGTCCCAATGCATTTGATGTATTTCTGTTTGTTATAAGAAACAGAAGTGTATGGTAAAAGCCAATAATGTGTATTAAAACCATAGAAATAGTCTCCAAAACTATACTGAGGCAGAGCCTGTCAGTCCAGATCAGTAGAAGCCCGTAGAGCAGTTCAAGTTGCCTAGCAGCAGTACCTGTGTCTAAGCCTTACGTTTTTATAGTGGACCTATCCGGGGATTCACGTGAGTAAAGAGTAGAGTGTTATTTTCTGTTAGTGCATGTTAGCTGTACAGACCAGGGAGTTTTACTTTCTTCCTTCCGCATGCATGGAGCATGTGATCACCAGCTGCTCTCCTTTTATTCTTCTCCCAACTCTTTCCTCTGGTATCTCTTCTACTTTCAGAGTGATTTTTAATGTATTCAACCAAATAAGAATTGAAAATACTATAAAAAAAAACCCACATCTGTATGAAGAGAGATTTTTTCTTATTTACATTTTATTAGCTCTTATAAATTCTCTAAAGGTAATATATATATTTACAAGAGGATTTACTTAAGTTATATGGAAATACTATGCAATTACCTATGATGGTCTTGACCATCTCACATTTTGTTATCTACAGGGAGTCTTGGAACAAACCCTCCATAGGTGAGGGACAATGTAGTTTTTTCTTTTTTCTTTGGTTTATAAGGTCCTATATGTAGCACAGATACTGCTGCCCAATATATAAAATATACTCATGTTTGTGCTATAGTATGTTTTACTATAGCATAAGGAGTGTATCAGTATAGCACAGAATACACCTTGTCTAGAAAAAATCTAAAAAAATATTTTTACTCCCAGAAAGTATGTGTAGAGTTTGTGTGTGTGTGTGTGTGTGTGTGTGTGTGTGTGTATGTGTGTGTGTGTAGTATGAATATGTGCTTAAAATGGATGGGACGTTGGAAACTTTTGTTTAGCTTTGTTTTTACTCATTTGGCAGAATTTCGTGTTTTTAGTCAGTTAGCTGGCCAGCACTTAAAGCCAAAAAATATTTAGAGTGAAAATTCCCTGTAAATTATGACTATATAAATCATTGAGATAATGTTTTATAAGTTTAGCTTAGAATTTTGTATATTATGTAAAAGTATTTCAAGTTATATCATTCTAGATCACTCTAAAGTATATAGAGATTTTACTTGTATGAATGAGTTTATATTTTTGAAGTAGCATACTTTAGATATGTTTATATCTGCATCTATATACCTATTACTCTCTATCTCTCTATGTGTCTGTCTCTGTCTCTGTCTTTGTGTTTATATCTCTAAATGAATGTCCTCCAAAAGGAGTCCATTTAGGAGTAAATATTTGAGATGATCATGGTTCATTAGAATTGTAAGTTATTAGAGGTATCTAAGTCATCTTTAACCATTTCCTATTGATTTTGCTTGTGTAAAGCCTTTGTATCCTTTTCTTTTAGAAGTCCTATTGCTACTATCTAGAAAAAGGTTTTACCATTTTTCATCTGGACTACGGAATGACTAGCCAGTTGGTTTTATTGTTTCTGTTTCTATCCTTATGCCACTCATTATATTGTTTTCTGAATACTTCTTAAGTACATGTCACCTGTGGAATCTGCTATGGCATGCCAGACGGTAAACCCTCTAGCAGGGGTGGCAAACCTATGGTGTTCATGCTGCAGCAGGTTGTGTTGCAAGCTCTGAAAGTTTTGCTCTCACTGTCCTATAGCATAATACAGAAACTCTTTTCTGATCTGGTACTTGGCTACTTCTTCAGTTTACTATCACAGCACTAACATACACAGTGATATTATGAATTGTGTATGTATTATACTTCTAAGAAACTGGTATTCCTGGACATTGGTGGTAAATTTATGGCATGGGTGCTGCAGCTGGCTGTTTACCACCGAAAGCTTTAAGCGATTCGCCATCACTGTGCTAGGGGCATGCACTTTTGTTTTATAATTTTGTGCATTTGCACAGTTAAGTCCCTGACTAGTCTGTAAATATCAACTTATCTCTAAGCTTTGGTTCCATATCTTTTTCCTTTGTAAAATATTAAGAATTGTAATTACCACTCTAATTGTCACATGGCTATTCTGAGACCTATAATTGTTACAGTTACTCAAATATGTCTTCTACTTATGTGCCTAGCTTTATTACTTTCTTTCTTATACCCTTAGACATGCCGTATGGCACAATATACAGCTCACTCCTGATAAGTTAGATTGGATGTGTTGGAAAGATCAGCTGAGTCCATGTCAGGTGACCCTGCCCCTCAGTACATATAGCTCTTTGTTTTTCTTTTCTTCCAAATAGCTTTTTAAAGTATGCTTATTCTGCCTTAGAAGTGTACTTAATAACAAGTTCTTCTTTTGAACCACTACCTGGTAATTTTACCCATGGGTCTGTCCTTAACCACACATGGAATAACCCTAACTATTCATATGTGCTAACTCACATGTTATTTTAACGTAACTGTGATTTATTTTCTTTTTCTCCCTCAGGCTCTAAATGCCTTCAGTTATTTCAGACTTCTCACTTGTTAGTGGTACTTGAGGGCTCCCTCTGTGATTCAGACATTATGCCCTTTATGGGGGATAGTGGCACAGGCTGAAAAAGATGGGAACAAAGAACTATTGCCTCTGTGTAGTGCTTTTCCATCACTGCACAAACATGCTAGACCATAGTAGAATATTTAGCAATAAGCAAAACTGGTAGAACCCTTGTTTTTATGGAACTTGCAGTGAAGGCAGCTAAAACTATAGTCAGCACTGAGAATGCTTTCAAGGGGAAGTCTGTTAGGAAACTGTACTTGAGAAGTACTTGATCTCACCTTAGTGGAGAGAGGGTTATTTATGGGTTAAAGTTTAATCCAAGGCACAAAAGTTAAGTAGGATGGAGGCAGAAAACATGCGAGGCACACTGATAAAGCTGGAAATTAGTGTAGTGTTTTTCAGCAAATAAAAGAAAGATAATTGCATTTTGATTTAAAGAATATGGAAACTGATTATAAAGTGAGGCTTCAGAGGTGATTTTTTTCATATCACCATAGTTATTATGGAAGAGTTATGATTTTTATGGTTGTCATATTTCATATTGTTAGAGTCATCCTTTCATCTGTCCTTTTGAAATGTGTTTCTAATCACAACTTTTATAATTTGACACTTGTCATCATCTCTGCTGAATGTCATTTTGGGAAAGTAGAGATTTAAAATAAAGACAAAAGAATAAAAATGGCAAATACCCTGTCTCATCCTATAAATGTAACATAATAGAGCCATGGTATTGGACTATTTAAATTAACCTTTATGTTGTAACACTTAGTAGCCATATAACCATAGGAAAAACTACTAAACCATATTGGTGCCTGAGGTTTGTCAGTTTTGAAATAGAGCTACCAATTTTATGATAATTGAAAAATTCTTCTAAGTTCTTAGAACAAAGTCTGGCATAGTCCAGTGCTCAATAAATGCTGGATTTTTTATTAAGTATCATTAATGCCCTTATTAATATATTGATATAAGTGCTTTTAATTTTTAAAAACAAAAGCATTACAAATAAATCTCTTACACTTCACACTTCTACTTCTGATTATCTTTTAAAAGAAACACATTTCCAAACTTTATTTTCATAAAAGCTTTCTTATCTACTAGTTTCATATCTCTCTTGTACCATTTTCTTTTGAGTCTCAGAAAATTGTTTTGTGCCCTTTAGTTGAACTAACAAAGATATTCCTTCCTGTATCTATTTTCAGTGTTGTTCTTATCACAAATTGTGATGGCATCTTTGGAGTATTTCTTCCTCCCTCACCTTCTTACCTTATGTTCCCTACTTGGTCAGAAAGAGGATTGAAATTCTGTAATTTTATTTATTTATTTTTAATTGGCGAAACATGATAATGGCATGGAGGAGAAATTTTTTCAGGTTAGAGGCAATTATTTTTCCTCTTTAGAAATCATTTGACTCTTTTTCTGAATTCTGGCATTTATCTTTTATATTATTTATCATTTCCAGTTGGTCACATATTTTCTTCACTGTAGGCCTGGGTTGTTAAAGGTTGTTAAACGGTAAAGATACCATTTTCTTCACTTGTGCATTTTCATATGCCCACAGGAGTAGTATCTTAAAAATAGTATGATCATGGGAAATGTATTGAATACTTATATCTATGATGAATAGTGGTATGTGTCTGAAAGAGCTAGAAATTATGATTACTGTCTTCCTTATAGGTTTTTACAGGTGCTTCCTGCTTGCACTGAAGATGAGAAACTGCTAATAGATATTGTACAGTTTTTAAAGAAGTTAATGAGAGAACAAAGAAAACATCTACCAGTTGAACTTCTAAACTGGATTCTAGAATTACTCCTTAGACATGTAAGTGTTAAATAATTTGAATTTTTGGTTTGATAACCAATTTATTTGTAGAAATCATTTATGTGAAAGGATAATCTTTTTTAAACCTGTGCACTTTACTTTTTTAAATAATACAAAATAGTTTTTAAAAAAAGCATTAGAATCAATGCAAATTTTCACTAAGCAAAGAGGAATTCATCAATGGCTACTGTATTTCATGATGTTATCTTCAAATTAGGTGTTTAGTTTACCAGACATAAATGTGCAAAATGGGTTTTAAAAAACTCCAAAAGAACAACAGAAAAGTTATAATAAATTGAAAAGAAAAAAATAAGAATAAAAAGAAAAAAAATTTAAATATTAACTGCTCCTTTCAAGTCTTTGTATGGACTGTACTTAATACAGTGAACACCTCCTAACAGCATGGTCTTCCTAAATGAGTGTGGCTGTTTATTACAATTCTACAGAGTAAAGGCAACTAGCACTTGCAGTATCTAATAGAACTTGTGAAAAGCATGTGAGCTTTCAGCTGCACCTGTTTTTAAGAGGAGCGCGCAGTCAGGGTGATTTTAGCGGTCAAAGATATGGAGAGATAGGTAACAAAGGCTGAAGGAAGCAGGAGGGGTATAAAGTTGGTAAGTGAAGTAGAGATTTGTTTTTATTTGTAGCTCTTTTGTTACCCTTTTCTGTGACTTGTCCCTTGATGGCCTTGCTGTTTCTGCTCATGTTTGGGTTGTTATTATTCTATTGCTGTCGCGTATAAATAATAGAAATGCTGTTTATAAATTAAGGAGATTAGCCCTCTATTGATGTGAATTTGAGATATTTTATACTTATCATTTATCTTCTGACTATGCTTGTGTGTTTGGACTTAATTATCTTTAATCTTTTCATCTCTTGATCATTTTATTATTTCATCATCTTATTTTGTTTTTATTTTTCAAATATACTTACATTATGTTCTCTGACTTTAATTTCTATGTTTAGTCATACACAAGTCCTACAGGGGAGTATATATGTGTGTGTGTGTGTGTGTGTGTGCGCGCGCGCGTGTGTGTATGAAAACTGAGCACTTTTTGTCAGGTCAGTCATTACAGTCCTTATCACCTGCCACCCCACCTTGAGGTACTGTACTGTCCAGCTTCCACCTGTGCCACCTATAGTTTTCAAGACAACTTCCAGAGTGATCTTTTAAAACATATATCATGCTACTGATCTGCTCAGAAACTCCATGAACTTCCTCTCTCCTTCAGATGAAATTCCAAAGTGCTTACAATAGCCTACCAGGCTCTAATTGAGCTTGATTCTGAATATCCTGGTAACCTCGTCTGCTGTGTCTGTACCCCACCCACATTTGTTCTAGCCACATTGGCCTCTTAGTTATTTTTAAGACATGGTGCTCACACCACCTGAGTGTTCTTCCATTTCCTTTTTTTCTTTAACTGGAATGTTCTATCCCTAGGTTTCTACGTGAGTTGATAAAAAATATAGTCAATGTTTAAATTGAAAATAATTATTACAAAGGAGACATCTGGTCACTAATCCCTTTCAAAATATTTTCCTCTAAAAAAGGTGTGGTATAATTATACAGTAGCGTATTACTCATCTGTAAAGAAAGATAAACTTGAGGCTTTTATAGGTAAATGGATGCAACTAGAGACCATACTCAAAAGTGAAATTAATCAGTTTTATATGTGTAAGCATTGTATTGCTAGTGGAAGAAACTGAAAGAGTAAATAAGATCCAAAAGGTATAATAGTTAATGTGAAAGGTAAGGAAACAGCTCAAAAGGAAAGAACAAATGAGTGGGGGAAAGGAGAAAAGGAAATAAAAATAAAAAAATATGTAAGTATTGGCAAGAAAAGAAAAATTAGTTGGACTTCATCAAAATTACAAAATTTGTGCGTTAAAGAACAGTTTCAAGAAAGTGAAATAAGAGGACCGTTGAGGTAACTCAGCAGATTAAGCCCCTGGTTAGGCAAGCACAGTATGCCGTGGTGGCGCATGCCTGTCATCCCGGAGCTGGGGAGGCTAAAAACAGGATTACTGTGAGTCAAAGCTGTGTAGTGAGACCCTGTACCAAATACATGA